>NW_005368381.1:906043-907458 GCF_000412655.1 Myotis brandtii | reverse complement strand
AGAGGTTCATCAATCTTGTTTATCCTTTCAAAGAACCAGCTCTTGGTTTCATTGATCTTTTGTATTGATTTTTGGTCTCTATGTCGTTTATTTCTGCTCTGATCTTTATTATTTCCTTCCTTCTGGATACGGTGGGCTTTTCTTGTTGCTCACTTTCTAATTCTTTAAGTTGCAAGGTTAGATAATTTGTTACCAGTTTTTCTTGTTTTTTGAGGTGGGCCTGTAGAGCTATGAACTTCCTTCTCAGGACTGCTTTCATTGTGTCCCATAGATTTTGGATTGTTGTGTTTTCATTGTCATTTGTTTCCAGGATGCTTTTTATTTCTTCTTTGATCTCTTTGGTAACCCAATCATTGTTTAATGGCATGCTTTTTAGCTTCCGAGTGTTTGATTTTTTTTCATTGTTTTTATTGTAGTTCATTTCTAGTTTTATGCCATTGTGATCTGAGAAGATGCTTGTTATGATTTCTATCCTCTTGAATTTGAAGAGACTTTGCCTGTGTCCTAATATGTGGTCTATCTTTGAAAATATCCTGTGTGCACTGGAGAAGAATGTATATTCTGTAGCTTTGGGATGAAATATTCTGAAGATGTCAATTAAGTCATTCTGACCTATTGAGTCATTTAGGATTGCTGTTTCTTTGCTGATTTTTGTTTAGAGGATTTATCCAGTGGTGTCAGTTGGGTATTAACGTCCCCTACTATGACTGTATTGCTATCGATCTCTTCCTTGATATCTTCCAGAAGTTATTTTATGTATTTGGGTGCTCCTGTATTGTGTGCATATAAGTTTACCAAAGTTATATCGTCTTGTTGAGTTGCTCCCTTTAATATTATGTAGTGGCCTTCCTTATCTCTTGTTATGGCCTTTACTTTGAGGTCTATTTTGTCAGGTTTAAGTTTCACAACCCCACTTTTTTCTCATTTCCATTTGCCCGAAAAAAATTTTTCCATCCCTTCACTATCAGTCTGTATGAATCCTTTGTTCTGATATGGGTCTCTTGCAGACAGCAAATATATGAGTCATGTTTTCTTATCCATTCAGCTACCCTATGTCTTTTGATTGGTACATTTAATCCATTAACGTTTAATGTTATTATTGATAAGTACTTGTTTGTTGTCATTTTTATTCTTAATGTTTGTGTTTCTTCTTGCCTTTCTGTTTCTTCTTTTTACAGCAGTCCCTTTAGAATTTCTTGCATTGCTGGCTTGGTAGTAATAAACTCTCTTAGCCCTTTTTTTTTTGTCTGTGAAGCTCCTGATTCCACCTTCAAATTTGAATGATAGCCTTGCTGGGTATAGTATTCTTGGATTCAGTCCCTTCCTTTGAATGACTTTGTATATTTCTCCTTTTTTTAAATTTCTTTATTGGTTAAGGTATTACAAATGTGTCCTCATCCCCCCATTAACCCCCA
>NW_005368381.1:896106-899936 GCF_000412655.1 Myotis brandtii | reverse complement strand
CTTTTCATTTCTTCCTGATTCTTGCATAGGTTGTTGATTTTCTCATCCATCCGGTGAATGAATTGTACAACCATTCCTCTGAATTCTTTTTCTGTCATGTTGCATGCTTCAATTTCATTAATTTCCTTTCTTGGTGACTCCTCATTTTCTTTCCTCTGGGGATTGTGTCGTCTCCCCATTCTGACTATTTCCAGATGGCTTAAACGTCGAGTTGCGTGTTGCGTGGGCCTGGGCCGTGTGCAGTGGGAGCTTTGCACCACCCTAGTGTCACCGAAGAGCTCTGACACTAAGATGTGTGGTTGTGGTGGGTTGGTGGGAACCAGGCTCGCTCAGAGTCAGCGTTACCAGCGCTCAATGTGGCCTCGTGTGCGCACTTAGAATCAGGGACCCCGCCTGCACCGTGCTGAAACAGAGACCCCCCTGGAGTGTGTTGAAAATCAGAGCCCCCTAGTGTGTGCCAGGAGTCAGAGTTCCCCAAGAAACCAGTATCAGAGTCTCTGTTGTTTCGCACAGCCTTGCATTGAGAATCAGGGTCCCTGTGTGCACATGCACCAAGAATTGGAGTCACTGGCTCTTAGTGTGAATGCTCAGGGAATCAGGGATCCCAGGCACAGGTGATAAGAAACACAGTCAGGTCACTGGTGCTTGGTGCTGCCTCCCACCAGGAGAATCGGGGTCCCCGAGCCCCTGCTGCGGGGAACAAGCCCCCAGTGTTTGCTCACTCCCAGGCCAAGACTCCTGCAGCCTGTGCTGCGGGGAGCAAATTCCCAGTGTTCGAGCACTTCCAGGCTAAGACCCCTGTAGCAGCATTGAGGCCCAGGTGAGGGGTGGGTCTATCCGTTACTATGACGCTGCCCGCAAGCCTGCAGGGAGGGGGATGGGCTCTGTTACTCACAGAGATCTGCCGCGAGGATGTCTGGATTCTTGGTGTCCCTTGGTCTGTAGCTGTGGTCGCAGGTCTCTGTCCCCATTGGCTGCAGGGTCCTGGTTTGTGTCTGAGACCAGACTGGGTGGTGCTGAGACCAGGATCTTAGTCTCAAGCAGCTCTGTTTCTCAAGATGGCGTGGTCTCTGTGCCAGCGCTGGCTGCTCAGGAATGTCTGTGCTGGGAGCGGAGCTCCTCCGTCTAAGACTGCCCGGTTTAGCAGCCCCTTAAAAGATCTGCAGAATCTAACTGTCCCTAGCTCATACACATGCACACCACACACGTCCACACACTCCTCTATCACTCCCTCACGCTCTCACACTCTCTCCCTCCCTACCTTCCTGCAGGTCGCCATCTTCCCTCCTCTGTACTATGGTAATTTTTGTACATAGAATTAAATGACAAAACCATGAAAATAACTATAAACCATTGTAAGTGGTTATACAACATATAAAGATGTACAATATCAATAACAAAGGGGTGGAGCTGTAAAGAAGTAGAGTTTTTGTATGTAATTGAAGTTGTTTTTATCAATTTAAAATAGAATGTTATGACTTTAAGATGCTTTATGTAATGGCAGTGGCAACCATTAGGTCAGTGATGGCGAACCTTTTGAGCTTGGCGTGTCAGCATTTTGAAAAACCCTAACTTAACTCTGGTGCCGTGTCACATATAGAAATTTTTTGATATTTGCAACCATAGTAAAACAAAGATGTATATTTTTGATATTTATTTTATATATTTAAATGCCATTTAACAAAGAAAAATCAACCCAAAAAATGAGTTCGCGTGTTACCTCTGACACGCATGTCATAGGTTCGCCATCACTGCATTAGGTGGATAGCTATAGAATATACACAAAAGGAAATGAGAAATGAATCAAAGCATATCATTATAATAAAAAATCAACAAAACACAAAGGAAGACAATAAAAGGAAAGGAGGGACAAAACACTACAAGACATATGGAATAAAATTAACAAAATGGCAATAGTAAGTCCTTTCCTATTAATAATTACTTTAAATGAAAATGAATTAAACTCCCTAATCATAAAACATGAATTTGCTACATGGATAAAAATAAAATAGGATTCAACTATGTGTTGTCTATAATAAACTCCCTTTATATGTAAGGACACACATAGGCTGAAATTTTTTTAAAAACTGGAAACAGATATTCCAAGCAAATGGAACCAAAAGAGAGCAGGAGTGGCTATACTAATATCAGACAAAATGAATTTTAGATTAAAAAAAAAACAGTAACAAGAGATGCTTCCAAATCTTGGCTATTGTAAATAATATTGCAATGAACATAGGGTTGCATATATTCTTTCAAAGTGTTCTAGAAATTCCCAGAAGTGGAATTGCTGGGTAATGGCAGTTCCATTTTTAATTTTTTGAAATAACTCCAAACTCTGTTCCACAGGGGCTGTACCAATCTGCATTCCCACCAACAGTACACAAGGGACCCCCTTTTTCCACATCCTCACCAGCACTTGTTTGTTGATTTATTGATGATAGCCATTCTGACAGGTGTAAGGTGATATCTCATTGTGGTTTTAATTTGCATCTCTCTGATGATTAGTGACATTGAACATCTTTTCATGTCTATTGCCCACCTGTTTGTCACCTTTGGAGAAGTGTCTATTCAGGTCTTTTGCCCGTATCTGTAGATGAGTGGATAAAAAAGCTGTGGTACATTTACAAAATGAAATACTACTCTGCTGTAAAAAGGAAGAAATTTTTACCCTTTATGACAGCATGGATGGATATGGAGAACAATATGCTAAGTGAAATAAGCCAGTCAGAGAAAGACCAGTACCATATAATTTCAATGAACATACTGAACTACCAAGCAAAATAGAGACAGACTCAAAGATATATGGCAGGCAGAGAGCTTCGTAGGGAAGTGGGGTGGAGGGATTGGACAACAGTGTGGTGATTGCAGGGGGAGGGCAGGTGGAAGAGGGCATAGGGGGGATAAATGGTGATGGGGAAAAATAAAATAAATAAAAAAGAATCTATATAATAAAAACGTAAGCAACCTTTAAGGAGAAACAGCCAGAACAACTGGTTGCTATGATGCACACTGACCACCAGGGGGCAGACACTCAACGCAGGAGCTGCCCCCTGGTGGTCAGTGCACTCCCACAGGGGGAGCGTTGCTTAGCTAGAAGCAGGGCTCACAGCTGGTGAGTGCACCAGCAGTGGTGGGACGTGGCAGTGCTAAGGAGCAGCGAGCAGGTGGGCAGTAAGGAGCAAGGGGTCCCAGACTGCAAGAAGGAGAGATAAGCGGGAGAGAGAACATTTCTAGACCAAGAAACATGGCTAGTGGACATCCCCCTAAGCCATCAGTCAGACATCCCCCAAGGGCTCCCGGACTGCGAGAGAGTGCAGGCCAGGCTAACGGACACCCCCCTCCGCGCTCCCCCCCATGCACGAATTTTGTGCACCGTGCCTCTAGTATTTTAATAAACAGTAACAAGAGACCAAAAACATTATATAATGTTAAAAGGGTCAATTTACCAAGAAAACATAACAATTATAAATATTTATGAACTAAACTATGGAGCTTCTAAATATAAGGCAAACTTTGACATAACGGAAGGGAGAAATACACTGCAACACACTAGTAGGAGACTTCAATATCTCACTTTTAATAATGGATAAAACAAACAGAAAATCAATAAGGAAATAGAAGACCTGACAATGCTATATTAAAACATTCTCTTGGGAGAAACCAAGATGGCGGCATAGGTAAACACTGGAGATTGCTGCCTCACACAACCACTTCAAAAATACAACTAAAAGACGGAACAGACATCATCCAGAACCACAGGAAGGCTGGCTGAGTGGAAATTCTACAACTAGAAGGAAAGAGAAAAGCATACCGAGACTCAGAGGAGG
>NW_005368381.1:890168-894268 GCF_000412655.1 Myotis brandtii | reverse complement strand
GAAAAAAGAGGAACAACTGTAATAATCTGAACAATAAAGATTTAATTAAAAAAAATTCTCTTGGATAGACTACATGTTAGGCCACAAAACAATTCATAACACATTCAAGAAAACTAAAATCATACAAAGTATATTTTCTGATCACAGTGGAACAAAACCAGAAAGCAATTGCACAAAGGAAACTGAAATATCCACAGTTATGTAGTAATTTAACAACACATGCTTAAACAGCAAATGGAATAAAGAAGTCATAGGAAAAATTAGAAAATACCTTGAGACAGAAGAAAATGAAAACACGACATACCACAACTTATGGAGTACAGTGAAAGGAGTTCTAAGGGAGAGTTTGTAATTATAAATACATATATTAAAAAATAAAAAAGATGTCAAATAAACAAGGCAATAGTATCACCTCAAGGAACTAGAAAAAGTACAAACTAAACCCAAAACTAGCAGAAGGAAGGAAATAATCAAGATCAAAGCAGAGATTTTAAAAAGAGATGTAAAATAGAAAAAAAGGAAAAAAAATCAACACACCTAAGATTTGTTTTTTAAAAGATCAACAAAATTGACAAATACTTAGCTAGATTTACGAAGAAAAAAGATGACTCATCAGAAATGAAAAAGGGCACATTACAACCAATGCCACAAAAAATAAGAAGGACTGTAAGAGAATACTATGAACAATTATATGCCAAGAAATTAGATAACCTAGAAGAAATGGATAAATTCCTAGAAATGCACAACCTACCAAGAAGAAATAGAAAGCCCAACAAACCAATACAAAATAAGGATATTGAATCAGTAATCAAAAACCTCCCAATAACAACAAAAAAGACCAGGAACAAATAGCTTCACTGGCAATTTTACCAAACATGTAAAGAAGTAATGCCAATTTTTCTCAAACTTTTCCAAAAAATTGAAGAGAAGGGAATACTTCCAAACTCATTTTATGAGGCCAACATTAGCCTGATGCCAAAGCTAGACAAAGACACCATAAGAAAAAAGTACAGGCTAGTTTCCCAGATGAATATAGATGCAAAAATCCTCGACAAAATACCAGCAAAAATAAATTCAACAGCACATTAAAGAGATTATACACCATGGCCATGTTGAATTTCTTGAAAATCAATCAATATGAAACAGTACATTAACAGAATGAAGGATAAATATCACATGATCATCTCAATCGATGCATAAAAATCATTTGAAAATTTTAGCACCCTTTCATGATTTAAAAAAAAAAAAACACTGAACAAACCAGGAACAGAAGGAAATTACCCCAACATAATAAAGGCTATATATGAAAAGCCCACAGCTAACATCATACTCAATGGTGAAAAACTGATAACTTTCCTTCAAAGATAAGAAACAAGGCAAATGATGTCCACTCTCACCATCTCTATTCAACATAGTTCTAGAAGTCCTAGCCAGAGCAGTTAGGCAAGAAAAAGAAATAAAAGGTGTCCAAATCAGAAAGAAATAAAATTAGCTCTGTTTGCAGATGGCATAATCTTATATGTAGAAAACCCTAAAGATTACACATGCACACACACGCGCACACATGCACACACACATGCACACACACACACACAACCTGTTAGAACTAATAAACAAATTCAGGAAAGTTATAGGACACAAAATCAACAAACAAATCAGTTGCATTTCTATACCCTAATAATGAACAGTTTGAAAAGGAAATTAAGAAAATTCCAGTTACAATAGCATCAAGAAAATAAAGTACTTAGGAATAAACATAAGCAAGAAGTTGAAAGACTTGTACACTGAAAACTACAAAACATTGATGAAAAAAATTAAAGATGACACAAATAAATGCAAAGTCATCTGCATACACAAATTGGAAGAATTAATATTGTTTAAAGGTCCATACTACCTGTAATGGTTAGTTTATGTGCCAACTTGACTGGGCCACAGGGTGCCTAGATAGTTGATAAAAACAGTCTGGATTGGGTGGCCTGGCTAACCTTAAATATCCTAACCCCCACCTCACCCAATATCCATTTCCAGCCCAATGGGCTGGACTCTTATTTTCAGCTAATATCCAATGAGGGAGGAAGCTTTGCCATGAGACCAAAATAAGTCATATCAGATGAAGGGACTTCATTAACTTCCTTAACAAAACAAAATAAAAGCAAAAACATTACTCAGGGTGTTTCTGTGATAGTTTCTTGATGATATTAACATTTAAATCAACAAACTGAGCAAAACAGATAGCCCTCCCCAATGTGGGTGAGCCTCATTCAATTAGTTGAAGGCCTGAATAGTACAAAAAGGTTGAACTTTCCTCCAGTAAGAGAAAATTACTCCTGGACTGCGACATCAGCTTCTTTTTCTGCCTTCAGATTCAACTGAAATATTGCCTCCCCTGGTTTTTAAGCTTTCTAACTTGGACTAGAACTAAACCATTGGCTCGATTGTGTCTCAAGCTTCCCAACTCACCCTTCAAATCTTGGGACTTACCAGTATCCATGACTACATGAGCATTTCCTTATCATAAAACATATATAGGGTGTCCCAAAAATGTATACATACACTTTGAATAATTATAAAGGCAGTGTTTATTGAAATGCATTTCATTTTCAAAATTGAGCTATCAACTGTTAAAGTGCGTATACATATTTTGGCACACCCTGTATATATATACACACACTTTCTATTGGTTCTATTTCTCTGGAGAAACTTAACTAATACAGTATCAAAAATGGTCTACAGATTCAATAAAATCCCTATCAAAATGCCAATGGCATTTTTCACAGAAATAGAAAAATTTATCCTAAAATTTACATGGAATCTCAAGAAATATTTCTGAAAAAAATATATATATATATAATTTTTGTAAATATTTGTATTGATTTCAGAGAGGAAGGGAGAGGGGAGAGAGAGGTAGAAACATTAATGATGAGAGAGAATCCTTGATTGGCTGCCTCCTGCATGCCCCCTACTGGGGATCAAGCCCACAACCTGGGCATGTGTCCAGACCGGAATCGAACCCGGGACCCTTCAGTCCACAGGCCGATGCTCTATCCACTGAGCCAAACAAGCTAGGTGATGGGAAAAGGACAGTATATTCAACAAAGTGAAAAACTTGGATATCCACATGAAAAAGAATGAAGTTCTTACAACATATCAAAAATTACCTAAAAATGAATTAAAGACCAAAAAATACATGTAAACTTATGTAAGACCTAAACTAGGTCTTAGAAGAAAACATGGAAGAATAGTTTCATGGCATTGGACTTAGCAGTGATTTCTTGGCTATGACACTAAAAGCACAGGCAATAAAAGCAAAAATATACAAATGGAAGTACATCAAACTTTGAAAGTTTTGTGCATCAAAAAACACAATCAGCAGCATGAAAAGGCAACCTACAGAATGGGAGAAAATACTTACAAATTAAATATCTGGTAAGGGGTTAATGTCTAGAATATATAAAGAATCCTAAAATTCAACAACAACATAATCAAATAACCCAATTTAAAAATGGGCAAAGGATTTGAACAGACATTTTGCCAAGAAGATATACAAATGGCCATCAAGCACATGAAAAAATGCTCAACTCATTAATATGGCTACCATTAAAAAAAAAAACAGACTGTAAGGGATCAAGATGGTGGCAAAGTGGATGGAAGTTACACTCAACTCTTCCCAGGACCAAACTGCAATTATAACTAAACTAGAGGCCCGGTGCATGAAATTTGTGCACAGTGGGGGAGGGTCCCCTCAGCCCAGCCTGCACCCTCTCCAATCCGGGACCCCTTGGGGGATATTCAACTGCCGGTTTAGGCCCAATCCCCAGGATGGGCCTAAACTGGCAGTCGGACATCCCTCTCACAAGCCTGGACCATTGGCTCCTAATCACTCACCTGCCTGCCTGCCTGGTCACTCCTAACTGCCCCCCTCCACCGCCTGATTGCCCCTCACTGCCTCTACATGCCAGCCTGATCACCCCTAACTACCCCCCCTGCCAGCCTGGTTGCCCCTAACTGCCCTCCACTGCTGACCAGGTCACCCCCAACTGCCCCCCTGCCAGCCTGGTCACCCCTAACTGCCCCCACCCCACTGGCCTGGTCACCCCTTC
>NW_005368381.1:878411-889437 GCF_000412655.1 Myotis brandtii | reverse complement strand
GCCATTACCGCTCCCTCCGCCCGCCCTGTTGAGCCCGCCCCGCCCAAGCCCTGCGCAGAGCCATTTGCCAGATCGCCTCAGGCAAAGGCTAGATTAGCACCTCCCCAGAGGACAGAAGTTTTCCGCGGCAGACACAGCTGATTCACACAGCCAGTCGGCCTGGTGGTCAAATCCCTCTAGTATTAACTACAACAATCAAGGCTCAACTAGAACAAGACTGCGCACAAAGACCACTAGGGGGTGCACCAAGAAAGCATAAAAAATGCGGAGACAAAAAAACATGACAGAAATGGAGGATATAGAGCTAAAAATCGCAATTTTGAGGGCTTGCAAAAATGTGCTAGAAGCTGTCAATAAACTTGAGGAGAGAGTCACGAAAACTAATGAGACCCTCGATGCTATGATAAAGAACCAACTAGAAATTAAGCATACACGGACTGAAATAAAGAATATTATACAGACACCCAATAGCAGACCAGAGGAGCGCAAGAATCAAGTCAAAGATTTGAAATGCGAAGAAGCAAAAAACACCCAACCGGAAAAGCAAAATGAAAAAAGAATCCGAAAATATGAAGATAGTGTAAGGAGCCTCTGGGACAGCTTCAAGCGTACAAACATCAGAATAATTGGGGTGCCAGAAGATGAGAGACAGCAAGATATTGAAAACCTATTTGAAGAAATAATGGCAGAAAACTTCCCCCACCTGGTGAAAGAAATGGACTTACAGGTCCAAGAAGCGCAGAGAACCCCAAACAAAAGGAATCCAAAGAGGACCACACCAAGACACATCATAATTAAAATGCCAAGAGCAAAAGACAAAGAGAGAATCTTAAAAGCAGCAAGAGAAAGAGACTCAATTACCTACAAGGGAATACCCATACGACTGTCAGCTGATTTCTCAACAGAAACTTTGCAGGCCAGAAGGGAATGGCAAGAAATATTCAAAGTGCTGAATACCAAGAACCTACAACCAAGAATACTTTATCCAGCAAAGCTATCATTCAGAATTGAAGGTCAGATAAAGAGCTTCACAGATAAGGAAAAGCTAAAGGAGTTCATCACCACCAAACCAGTATTATATGAAATGCTGAAAGGTATCCTTTAAGAGGAGGAAGAAGAAAAAGGTAAAGATACAAATTGTGAACAACAAACATGCATCTATCAACAAGTGAATCTAAGAATCAAGTGAATAAATAATCTGATGTACAGAATGAACTGGTGATTATAATGAATCAGGGACATAGAAAGGGAATGGACTGACTATTCTTGGTGGGGAAAGGGGAATGGGAGATGCGGGAAGAGACTGGACAAAAATCGTGCACCTATGGATGAGGACAGTGGGTGGGGAGTGAGGGCGGAGGGTGGGGCGGGAACTGGGAGGAGGGGAGTTATGGGGGGGAAAAAAAGAGGAACAAATGTAACCTGAACAATAAAGATTTAATTAAAAAAAAAAGACTGGTAGGAAGGGCAGAGATGCCAAATGGACTGACCCCACACCTATGTACAGCAGTTGAGAAGCTGGAGGGATATTGTAGCTGCAAAGGTCCCCCCTGAGGAGCTTGGGGTCTCAATGCCACACTGGGCTCCCCAGCGTGGAGCACTAGGGCCAGGAAGAGGAGCTTACACAACATCTGGCTGTGAAAATCAGCAGGGATTCTGTCCACCAAGGAAAGACAGAAGTCTGCTACAAACCCAGGCACCCTTTTAAAGGGCCAACACACAAAATCTCCTTAAAAGCCACTCACCCTGGGCTCCAGCAGAAGGAAGGTGACTCTGAGTGGGTTGGAATCATACAGGGAGAGAATGAGTTTTGTGGACACTCAGAGAGGGCTCCACCAATGTCCCTCTGCTAGGGCCCTGCACACACCGAAGGTACCATCTTTCCTGGGTCTAGCACTCCCTTCCATATGTCATCAGCCTGGGGTAATGCACTAGCTCCACTCCCAAACTACCTGTTGTCCTGCCCTGATGAGCCCATGCCCTGTGGAGGAGTCAGCTAGCTGTATCCAGCCTGGACCCATGGTGCAGACTTTCTTTTTTTGTGTTTTGTTGTTGTTGTTAATCCTCACCCAAGGACATTTTTTCCATTGATTTTTAGAGAGAATGAGAGGGAGGGATGGGGAGGGCCAGAGAGAGAGAGACAGAAGCATCAATGTGAGAGAGACACATTGACTGGTTGCCTCCTGCACACACCCCAACCACGGCCAGGGTTGGAACCTACAACCCAGGTGTAAACCCTTGACCGGGAATAGAACTTGCGACACTGTGGTGCATGGCCTGACGCTCTATCCACTTAGCCACACCAGCCAGGGCAATGCAGACTTTCTTGGAGGGTTCTTAAGGAGGTCCTGGCAGATTCAGGGGGTGTTGAATACAGGCATGGAGATAGACTGAGCTATGTGGCTCAGGGATCATTTTCCCTTGCACACCCTAAAAGCACCACTGTTCCTGAACCCTCCCTCCACTTGACCAAACCTCGGTCTGTTTTGGCCTCACCATGATGACTCCCCATCACAAAGGTCCACAGGCCCCCAACAGTTGGCGGCTGGCCTTGGTGTAACCTGTGAATTTTGCTGAGTGGCCCCAGACCCAGCATGACATCAAGTTTGAATATGTGTCAACCTGGTGAACACCACTCAACCATGCCTGGTGACTCACTAAAAACCTACCTCACATAACTCAAGTACCACCAGAGGCTCTTTCAGTGATTGATCCTCACAGGCAGCCGGCAGGTGGAGGCAGATCTCAGGGTGCCTTGGGCCTTTTGCTCGCCTGCTCCCAGGCACGGTGCTGGTGGAAGCCAGGCTTGATATGCAGGTTTGCACCTCCCACACACACCCAGGCCCAGCACAGGCAGCCACAAACTGTGATCACTTTGTAGCTCCAAGCGGGTCTAGCCCAGAGCCGGTCACAGGCAGTGCCTGACATTGACCTATGGAAAGCTTCAGACAACATCAGAGCATGACCCAATTAGCTACACAAGTGGGACAACCAAAGGTAAATCTCAGCAAACACCAGACTCTGCTGGGGTAAATTCACTTCATGGGATCAGTTCCCGAACAACAGCTTGTACACTGTGTGTACAGCCCTCATAATCAAACTGACCCACGGATGGTCCAATAGCAATCAAGACTCAACTACAAAGGAAGAAACACATAACCCACACAAGGGCCATTCCTGGAGCACCTAGCTCAGGTGAACAAAGGGAATAGACTGAACCATTAAGCTCCACAAGAAACCTACTACATAAGACCACCATACCAAGACTGGGAGACATAAAAGATCTATGTAATACATAGAAACAAACACAGAGAGGCAGCCAAAATGGGGAGAAAAGAAACATGCCTCAAATTAAATAACAGGAGAAATTCCCAGGAAAAAAAAGAAATAAATAAAATGGAAACAATCAATCTACCAGATACAGAGTTCAAAACAATGGTGATAAGGATGATCAAGGAACTTAGGGGAAGAATGGATGAACTCATGAGAACTTAAACAAAGAGATAGTAAACATAAAAGAGGACCATAAATAGAACCAATAAAAACCATAGAAACCATAAAAAGAACCAATCAGAAATGAAGAATACAATATCTGAAATCAAGAATACACTAGAAGGAATCCACAGTAGGTTAGATAAAGCAGAGGATCAAATCAGTGATTTGAAAGTCAAGGTAGCAGAAAACACTCAATCAGAGCAGAAAAATAAAAGACGAATTTTAGAAATGAGGATAGTTTAAGGCAGTGGTCGCCAACCTTTCAGACCTCATGGACCACCAGTGGTCCACAGACCACCAGTTGGTGACCACTGGTCTAAGGGACCTCTGGGACAACATCAAGGGTAACAACATCTGCATCATAGGGGTACCAGAAGGGAAAAAGAGAAAACAAGGGATTGAGAACCTATTTTTAAAAATAATGACTGAAAGTGTTTCTAACCCAGTGAAGGAAGAAGACACACAGGTCCAGGAAGTGCAGAGTCCCAAACAAGATGAACCCAAAGAAGCCCACACCACTAACCAGTATCACAAGAAATGTTAAAGGAACTTCTTTTAGAAAAAGAAAGAAAAAAGAGGAACATAGTTATAAAGAATAAAATGGCAATAAATATGTAATAATCTATAATCACTTTAAATGTAAATGGATTAAATGCTCCCATCAAAAGACATAGGATAGCTGAATGGATAAGAAAACAAGAAATGGGGGGGGGGGAGCTGAGGTAACAATACTTATACAAAATAAACTTTAAAACAAAGGATATAATAAGGGATAAGAGGACATTACATAATGAGAAAGGGATGAATACTACAAGAGGATATAACTCTTATAAACATTTATGCATCCAACATAGAAGTACCTAAATATGTAAAGCAAATATTGATGGACATAGAGGAAAATATTGACCATAATACTAGTACAGTCATAGCAGGAATTTCAACACCCCATTGACATCACTGGATAGATGTTCCAGACAGAAAATCAACAAGGAAACAGCAGCCTTAAATAACACACCAGACCAGATGAATTTAATTGATATTTTCAGAGCACTTCACCCCAAAGCAGCAGAAATAAATTCTTTTCAAGTGCACATGGAACATTTTCTAGGACAGACCAAATGCTAGGACACAAAACAAGTCTCAATAAAGGTAAGAAGTTTGAAATCATATCAAGCATTTTCTCTGACACAGTGGTATAAAATTAGAAATCAATTACTAAAAAATTGAAAACTACAGAAACACATGGAGGCTAAATAACATATCACAAAACAATGACTGAGTTAACAATGAGATCATGGAAGAAATCAAGTTACCTTAAGTCAAATAAAAATGAAAACAAAACAACCCAAAATCTATAGGACACAACAAAAGCAGTCTTAAGAAGGAAATTCATAACAATGCAGGCCTATTTGAAGAAGCAAGAAGCAGAGGACATGATACATTATATAGAGAACCCTAAAGATTCTACCAAAAAAGTGCTAGAACTAATAAATGAATTCAGTGAATTAGCAGGACACAAAATAAAGTTCCAGAAATCATTTGCAGTTCTAAATACCAATACTGAACTATCAGAAAGGAAAACTAAGAAAATAATCTCATTTACAAATGCATAAAAAATAAAATGAAATACCTGGGAATAAATTTAACCAAGAATGTAAAAGCTCTGTTCTTGAAAATTATAACACACTGAAGAAACAAATTAAAGAAAATACAAAGAAGCATACACCATGTTCATGGATAAGAAGAATTAACATCATTAAAATGTCCATATTACCTAAAGCAACCTATAGATTCAATGTAACTCCTATAAAAATACTAATGGTGTATTTCAAAGAACTAGACAAGTATTCCAGAAATTATATAGAAGCACAAAGACCCCAAATAGCCACAGAAATCTTGAGAAAGAAGAGCAAAGTTGGAGGAATTATGCTACCTGATATCAAACTATACTACAATGCCATAGTAATCAATACAGCAGACATATAGAGCAATGGAACAGAATAGAGAACCCAGAAATAAACCCATGATTTTACGGTCAATTAATGTTTGACAAAGGAGGCAAAAACATATAATGGGGTAAAGATAGTTTATTCAATAAATGGTGGTGGGAAAATTGGACAGATATGTGCAAAAATGAAACTAGACCACCTTCCTGCATCATATACAAGAATAAACTCAAAATGGATTAAAGACATACATGTAAGAGTCAAAACCATAAAATCCTAAAAGAAAATATAGGCAGTAAAATCTCAGGCTTCTCATATAGCAGTATTTTTGCCAATACTCAGTCAAGGGAAATAAAAGGGGGAAAATGGGACTACATCAAACTAAAAAGCTTTTGCACAGCAAAAGAAACCATCAACAAAATGAAAATGAAATCCACTATAGGGCAGGACATATTCACCAATGATACATCTGATAAGGGGTTAATTTCTGAAATATCTAAAGAATATCTCAACACCAGGAAGACAAACAATCCAATTTAAAAATGGGCAAGAGGACATATAGATAGCCAATGGACATCTGAAAAGATGCTCAACATCACTAATCATCAGAGAGGTGCAAGTTAAAACAATGAGTTATCACCTTACACCTGCCAGAATGGCTACTATCAATACATCAACAACAACAAATGCTGGTGAGCATGTGGAGAAATTCCTAGTACACTGCGGGTGGGAAGGCAGACAAGTGCAGCCACTATAGAAAACAGTATGGCGTTTCCTCAAAAATTTAAAAATGGAACTTCCACTTGACCCAGTGATACCACTTTTAGGAATATATCCCAAGAAACTAGAAACACCAATTAGAAAGGATATATGCACCCCTATATTCATAGCAGCATTATTTACAATAGCTAAGATCCAGAAACAGCCCAAATACCCAACAGCAGATGAGTGGATAAAAAAAGCTGTGATACATATACACCATGGAATATTATGTAAAAAAAGGATATCTTTCCCTTTGAGACAGCATGAGGAATCTGGAGAATACTAGTATTATGTCAAGTGAGATAAGCCAATCACAGAATGCAAGTATCACATGACCTCACTCATATGTGTAATCTAAAGAACAAAATAAACTGATGGACAAGATAGATCCAGAGACACAGAAACATGGAACAGACTGATGAATCTCAGAGGGAAGGTGGGGGTGGGTTGGTGAGTGGGTGGGAAGAGATTAATCAAAGAACTTATATGCATACTAGAGGCCCAGTGCACAAAATTCATGCATAGGTAGGGTCCCTAGGCCTGGCTGGCGATCAGGGCCAATCAGGGCCTTCCAGCTGCCAGCGGGGCCTTCCTTCCAGCTGTCAGCCAGAGCCTTCCTTCCCCTAGCTGCTGCCTGCCAACTGGGGCCTGCCTTTGTTCTATGCCACCCCTTGTTGGTCAGCACATGACATAGTGAGTGGTCGAACTCTTGGTTAGCCGAACTCCCGATGGGATGATTTGCATATTAGCCTTTTATTATATAGGATATGCATAACCCATGGACACAGACAGTAGTGTGGTGAAGGCTTGGGGCAGGAGGAGGAGGCAGGTTAGAACGGGTCAATGGGGGAGGGGGGATGGTACATCTATATAACTTTCTACAATAAAGACACATTTTAAAAAATAATAATAAAGATCAGAGTGGAAATAAACAAAATAGAATCTAAAAAAAATACAAAATAACAATGAAACCAAGATCTGGTTCTTTAAAAAGATAAATAAAATCGATAAACCTTTAACCAGACTCATTAAAAAAAAGAGAGAGAGAGAGGACCAAATAAGTAAAATCAGAAATAAAAGAGAATTGACACCACAGAAATACAAAGGATTATAAGAAAATATTAAAAATGACTATATACCAACAAATTAGATAATTGAGAGGAAATGTGTAAATTTCTAGAAACATACATAATCTTCAAAAACTGAATCAAGAAGAAACAGATAATCTGAACAGACCAGTTACAACTTAAAAAAATCAAAGCAGTAATGATAATAATAATTTTAAAAAAAGTCCTGAACCAGATGGCTTCACAGGAGAATTTTACCAAACATTCAAAGAAGAACTAACACCTATCCTTCTCAAATTATTCCAAAAAAATCAAGAGGAGGGAAAACTCCCAAGCTCATTGTACAAGGCCAACATATCCTAATTCCAAAACCACATAAAGACACTACAAGAAAGGGCCAATGTCCCTGATGAACATAAATGCAAAAATCCTCAATGGAATACCAGCAAATCAAATCCCACAATACATTAAAAAGATTATACACTATGATCAAGTGGGATTTTTTCTGGGGATGGAAGGTTCATACAATATTCACAAATCCATTAATATGATATACCACATAAACAAAATGATGGGAAAAAATCATATGATCATATCAATAGATGCAGAAAAAGCATTTGACAAAAACCACCACCCATTTATGATAAAAACTCTCAGCAAAGTGAGAATAGAAGGAACATATCTCAACATAATAAAGACCATATATGACAGCCCGGCCGGCATGGCTCAGTGGGTGAGCATCGACCTATGAACCAGGAGGTCAAAGGTTCGATTCCCGGTCAGGGCACATGCCTGGGTTGCAGGCTTGGTCCCCAGTGGGGGTCGTGCAGGAGGCAGCCAACCAATGATTCTCTCTCATCATCGGTATTTCTATCTATCTCTCCCTTTCCCTTCCTCTCTGAAATCAATTTAAAAAAAATTTTTTTTAAAAAAGACCGTATATGACAAACTCACACCCAGCATCATAATCAATGGGGAAAAGCTAAAAGTCTTTCCCTTAAAATCAGGAACAAGACAAGCATGTCCACCTACACCACTCTTATTCAACATAGTACTGGAAGTTTCAGCAAAGCAATTAGACAAAAAGAAGAAATAAAAGGCATCCAAGTTGGAAAGGAAAGAGTAAAATTGTCATTATTTGCAGGTGGCATGATACTGTAAAGATTCCACGAACAAAACTTCTAGAACTGATAAATGAATTCAGTAAAGTAGCAGGATACAAAATAAATACTCAGAAATTGGTTGCATTTTTATACACCAACTAGAGGCCCAGTACACAAAATTCGTGTACCAGTAGGGTCCCTAGGCCTGGCCCACTATCAGGGCTGATCACGTTCTCTGCCTCCCCAACTCCCCGCCTCTTCCTTCCCTCACTCCCTCAGCACCCCCACCACCACTGGTCATCTGCCATGTTCCATGCCACTCCCTGGTGGTCAGCGCATGTTATAGTGAGCGATCGAACTCGAAGTCTCCCAGTCGAACTCCTGAGGGTACAATTTGCATATTAACCTTTTGTTATACAGGATGATAGCAGAAAGGGAAACTAAGAAAACAAACACACAATTGCATCAAAAAATAAAAAATAAAATCCCTAGGAATAAATCCCAATGAGCTAAAAGAACTATATTCTGAAAATTATAAGACACTGAAGAAAGAAATGGAAGAAGATACAAATAAATAAAAGCATATACTTTTATGCCACAAAGACTGCTCATGGATTGGAAGAATTTAACATCATTAAAATGTCCATACTACCCAATGCAATATATAAATTCAACTCAATTTTTATCAAAATACCAATGGCATATTTCACAGAACTAGAAAAAATAATCCAAAAATTTATATGAAAGACCACTAATAGCCACAGCAATCTTGAGAAGGAAGAACAAACTGGAGGTTTCATGCTACCTGATATGAAACTACTGCAAGACCATAGTAATCAAAACAGCATGGTACTGTCATAAAAACAGACACATAGATCAATGTAACAGAATAGAAAGTCCAGAAATAAACCCATGCCTTTATGGTCAATTAATATTTGACAAAGGAGCAAAAACATACAATGAGGTAAAGACAGTCTATTTAATAAATGATGTTGGGCCGGGCCAGCATGGCTTAGTGGTTGAGCATCAACCTATGAACCATGAGGTCACAGTTGGATTCCTGGTTGGGGCACATGCCCAGGTTTCAGGCTTGATCCCCAGTGTGGGGCATGCAGGAGGCAGCTGATCAATGATTCCCTCTCATCATTGATGTTTCTATCTCTCTCTCCCTCACCCTTCCTCCCTGAAATCAATAAAAATATATTTTTTAAAAATAGTGTTGGTAAAATTGGACAGATTTATGAAAAAAATGAAATTAGATCACTTTCTTACACCAGATAGAAGAATAAACTCAAGATCAATTAAAGACTTAATGTAAGACTAGAAGCTTGAATTTGAAAGAATATGTGTACTTCTATGTTCGTTGCAGCGTTATTTACAATAACCAAGTTGTGGAAGCAACATAAGTGTCCATCAATGAATGAAGAAACTGTGGTTTCTACATCAGTGGGATATTATTCAGCCTTATTAAATAAGGGAATCTTGTTATATGCACATCATAGATGAACTTTGGAGACATTATACTAAGCTAAATAAGCCATTCCACAAAAAGACCAATACTGTATGATTTCATTTACATGACGTATCCAAAGAAGTCAAGTTCATAGAAACAGAAAGTGGAGTGGTGGTTAACAGAGGATGGGGGAAGGGGAAAAGCAAATTTGTTGTTTAATGGACATAAAGTTTCAGATTTGCAAGATGAAAATTTCTGGAGATCTGATTCACAATAATGTGAATATAGTTAACACTATTGAACTGTGCACTTAAAATTATTAAGATGGCAAATATTGTTTTATGTTATGTGTTTTTTACCATGATAACAAAATAACTTCAAAAATAAAATCCTAAACCTACAGCCAACATCATACTCAATGGGCAAAAACTAAACCCATTTCCCCTAAGAACAAGAACAAGACAAGGATGCCCAATTTCACCATTCCTGTTCGACATAGTACTAGAAGTACTAGCCATAGTGATCAGACAAGAAGAAAGAATAAAAGGCATCCAAATTGGAAAAGAAGAAGTAAAACTGTCCTTATTTGCAGATGACATGATACTACACATAGAAAACCCCAAAGACTCCATCAAAAAACTAATAGAATTTGGTAATGTAGCAGGATACAAAATTAACACCCAGAAATCTATGACCTTTTTATACACCAATAATGAACTCACAGAAAGAGAAATGGAAAAAAAAGACAATCCCATTTAGCATTGCACACACAAAAAAATAAGATACCTAGGAATAAACTTAACTAAGGAGGTAAAAAAAAACAAACACAAAAAAAAACCTGTACACGGAAAACTACAGGACACTGAAAAAAGAGATAGAGGAAGACATAAACAGATGGAGGAACATACTGTGTTCATGGATTGGTAGAATCAACATCATTAAAATGTCCATACTACCTAAAGCAACCTATAGATTCAATGCAATACCTATAAGAATACCAATGGCATATTTCAAAGATCTAGAACAAACTCTCCAAAAATTCGTCTGAAATAAATAAAAGAGCCCAAATGGCCACAGCTATCCTGAGAAAGAAGAACAAAGTTGGAGGGATCACAATACCAGACATCAAGCTATATTACCAAGCCACAGTTCTCAAAACTGCCTGGTACTGGCACAAGAACAGACATATAGACCAATGGA
>NW_005368381.1:862538-869583 GCF_000412655.1 Myotis brandtii | reverse complement strand
ATCTGAACAATAAAGATTTAATTTAAAAAAAAGAATAGATCCAGAGACAAATGGTAGGAGAAGGGGGATTAAAGAGCAACCAACGGACTTGTATGCATGCATATTAGCATAACCAATGGACACAGACACTGAGGCAGTGGGGGCTTGCCCGGGGTTGGAATCCCTGGTAGTGGAGGGGTCAATTGGGGGAAAAGGAGACATATGTAAAACTTTAGACAATAAAAAAATAAATCCTTGACTGCAGTAGAGTACCTGGCTTTAACTGGGGCACAGATTAGAGGCAGGGAATCAATTGATGGGACTGTGATAATTGTCCAGAGGAGAGATGCTAAGGGCTTAGAACAGGACAAATTGAAAGGAATGGAAAAGAGGTGAGGATTTCAAGAGATGATTAGTAAGTAACTCTGCCAGTACTTTACAGAAGGCAGGAAAAGTCAGAATGGTTGAGATTTTGAAAGTGGGTGACTGAGGTAACTATACCATTAACAAAAATAAGGAAAGGAAGTAATTTGGGGAGATAAATTTTGTTTTGAACACACTGCATTTGAAGAGTATGTGGGATAACAAAGTATAGATGTTTGGTAGGCAATTGGAAGCACAAGTGTGGAACTCAGCAGACTTCCCTCCAAAGACGTGGGAGCTGGAGGTGTTGATTGGGAGTTTTCTGCTTAGAGGTGGTGGTTGAAAGCAGGGTCAACTGTAGCCCACAGACCAAATCAAACCCACAAAGTTTTTGTATAGCTTGTAAGCTGAAAACAGTTTTTCCATTGTAAATGTTTACCTACATAAGTACCTACACAATTGCCTTGATTTTGCCTATTGGCCCACAAAGCCAAAATATTTATTCTCTGACCTTTAAGTAAAAGTGTTCCAACTCTCAGTTGAAACCATGAGAGTAGAGGGCTCACCAAGTGAGCGGTGTCAAGGGAAGAACATCATGAGTAAGGAAGAGAATAGGAAAATCCATAATGAAGCAGCAATGGAGATCAAGGAAGGAGAGTGATTCAAAAGAGACAGCTAGGCCAAAGTGGCAAGTGCTGTATGGAAGATGACGATTGTCATTGAGTTTTGCAGCTAGGATACCTTTAGTGATCATTAGGTTGGCAACTAAATAGAGTGGTGAAAGCAGAAGTCGTTATAAGGGATTAATAAGTGAGTAAGAGATGAGCAGGTGGACAGCATGTGTAGAATATTCTTTGAAGAAATGTAGTGTTGGCATGGATTGACTTAGGGTCGTATCTGAGGGGAAGGCGAAAAGAGTGGTTTTAGAATGGGAGAGATCTGAGTTTGTTACATGCTGAGGAGGAGGAGATGTAGAAAGACCAACTGAAGAGCCAATAACAGAGGAGAAAGGCTGGGGGAGGCTCTATGCAGTGGGAGCCAGGGCACCTATCAGGGAGACTGTTGGCAAGGAAAGGGATGATTCTTTCTCCATCAGGGAGAGATAGACAGACTTTCTGGTGAGGAGGGTGCTCTCATAACATAGGAGGCAATGACTTTTTCTCCTGCAAACTTGGACATTTGGAAGCTAAAACAGTAAGCACTCCCTAGTCCCGGAGGTCATCCAGAGAAAGGGAATGTGGAAATGCAAAGTAGCGGTGAGAGCACAGTGGCATGGCTAGCCATGGGGTTCTGGCTTGTCAGAGAAGTGGCTGAAACCAGACCAAGGTGGTCTCGGAGAATGAGGATGGCTTGAGGGGCTAGAAGCCAAGCTGGAGGCAAGTGACTTTGGTGGAAGGAAGAAAACTGAAAGAATCAGAGGTTATACTTAGAAAAGAGGATTTCCAAGTTTAAACTCTTGAAAATGAAACTTTGGTTGAGTGAAGATGGCATCCTAGGTGTGATTAAATGTGTGGGAGGGTGAATAAGAGTAAAGATGGAGATTACTGAAATCGAAAGGAACAGAAATGGCCTCATTCTCCATTACATACCTAGGAAATAGAAGATGAAGAAACAGGCACTGGGAGGTTGCGTGGCCAGTCCAAAGTCATACTGCTAAGAAATGGCAGGCATGAAATTTGAACCCAGATCTGTGACTCTGATATCCAGGTAACTGTGTCACAGAAAAGACCTGGTGCTCTTCTGTCACTAGGGAGAGAGTAAAAAGATGGCATGGAAAGAAGAGGACAATGTCCTACAGGTGAAGGCAGAATTAAGCACAAAGTTTCAACAGTGGAAAAGCAATAAAGAGGTTTTCATCTGTAGGACCAACTTCCTAAATTAGGGGCTTAATTTTTTATAACTCTTGTTCTGGGCCACTTTTAACTACAGTGCTTCTTTGGAGGTTATTATTAGTGTATAGCGCATGACAATTTGCAGAGCACTTTCACTTCTCTCTTTACCTTCATGACAGTCTCTGAGGGTAGCGATTATTATTATGCTCATTTTACTGAGAAGAAACAGAAGCTTGAAGACTATGATTTGTCCCTTATTGCACAGGAAGTCGCAGATACAGGCGTGCAGTTTGATACTGTGTTCTTTTGTTGAGCAATTTAAGTGAAAGTAGGATTTACTGCCCCTCACCATGCCTCTGTTGAAGAACTCTCCAGCTCCAGCACCGTTAGGCTGAGGTGACTGAGACCAGGAGGTGGTCTGAAAGAATGAGGAGCCCCCTGTGCCTGAAACCATATCCTTGGAAAGAACTATTGAGAATTTTACAAAATGAAATAAAGAACTCATCAGTGGAGAAGAAAGAATTGTTTTTCAAATTACAATCTAGTATGCTAATTTCTACTCCATTCTGGTGCACACTGTACTATGAGAGCCCAAAGGAGAAGCAGTTACTACTGTATTGTGCATTCAAAGCCAGCTTCTGAGAGGATCAGCTTCCTGATGAATAAGGAGGCAACTGAGTTAGGGCAGAGCAGAGGGCAACAGCAGGCACAGAGGCACAGAGAGGAGCTCTAACCCATTTGGTAAATGAACTTTGTAGCATGCTTGGAAAGTAGAGTAGTTGTTAAGGAGCCAGTCAACCTTACGTGGCAAACTCAGAGCATCAGCTTATATACAGGGGTGGGCAAAAGTAAGTCTACAGTTGCATTGTGACATTCTTTTGAGTTAGTAAAGCTATTGTAATAATCATAACCTGTCTGTGGTTTTCCATACCAATGACTGTAAACCCACTTTTGCTCACCCCTGTACAGAGGGCAGTGGAGAAGACCATTATAGTTTTGAACAGGGAAGTGATATGATCGGGTATTCTGAGCAATCTTTCCATAGCGTGGCAAGCCTAGGTACTGGCATATCAGATGGGAGGCTGTCACAGTGGGCTAGGTAAGAGATGCCAGCTTGAACCAGAAGGAAAGCTACAGAGGAGGAAAGCTATTTGAAAACATCCTTGTATGTATGTTTTTGAGCACTTGTGCTATTGGGGTTGCTGAGTCATAGAAGGTGTGCTTGTTTACTAGAGACTGCCCAATTGCTCTCCAAAAAGGCTAGCCAGTTTATGTAGGCGCTGAGAATTTTTCATTCTCTCTTAGTGTTCCTATAATGGTATTTCATAAAACTGTTCCATGGAAGAGATTGTATTCTGTGATTGTGGATAAAAAAAATCAAAAGTTTCATTTTAAGCATGTGATTTTTCATATAACCACATGGTTCCCTTCTGCTTTCTCTCCCACTGTGCCCAAACTCCTCTGTAGATTGAAAGTTGTGTTTTTCTTGTTATCAGTCCCAGACCATAATCTAGATATGCAAGAAATATTGCCTTTCTATTGTTTTTCTAAATCAACTTAATTTCAATTCTGCACCCCACCTCAGTGGAATGTCTGGAAGTTCTACCTGACTCATTCTTGTAGTTCTTGCCTCCCTGAGATCAAGACTAGGTCTGGGGCCCTAACTGGTTTGGCTCAGTGAATAGAGCGTTGGCCTGTGGACTGAAGGGTCCCGGGTTCGATTCCGGTCAAGGGCATGTACCTTGGTTGCGGGCACATCCCCAGTAGGGGGTGTGCAGGAGGCAACTGATCGATGTTTCTAACTCTCTATCCCTCTCCCTTCCTCTGTGTCAAAAATCAATAAAAATATATTTTTAAAAAAGATTAGGTCTGGGAACCTTCAATAATCCCAAGCACCTGGTCATCGATTGTTTGGAGTATGTAATTTGCCACTCAGCCATTCATTGTCCCTTCTCCATTGCTGCTTCTGTGGGAAGCTGAGGAAATCTGTCAGATGGCTGGCAGCCCTGGTGTTTTTGGATGAACCTGGGAGGGGGGGGCACTCCACTTTGGAGAATTAACAGCTCCTCAGAACATTACTAGGAAGCAGGGTAAAGAAGCCCATAGTCCTGTCTCTCCTCTCTTTACCAGATTGTGGAGGGTAGGATTAGAACAGATGGCTCACCTCCGGCCCAGGCCACATGAGCTCTTAGAAATCAATGTCCTTTCCTTGCCCTCCAATCCATTCAAAAGCCAAGTCTTGGCTAGAGACAAATGCTGACAGGTGGCAGAGCTACAAACAGGTTTCCTTCCAGGCACATGGTGGGACTGCACTTCCCATCTCCACTGAAGTTAGGAGTGGCCGTGTGGCTTGCCTTGGTCAATGAAGCTTTAGTCTAAAATTTAGGAGATAGTGTGCAATTCATCTCATTCTCATCCCGTTGCTGCAGTGACCATGAGAGCATGAGCCAAGATAGGGCCACCAGCAGCCTGGGTCTTCGAGTGATTATAGTGAGCCAAGCTCTCACTAACCACTGTTTAACATCTAATGTGAGTGGAAAATAAAATTCTGTTTGGTTAACCCTGTGGGACCAGGGGATTTTTCCATTATCACAGTATAGCCTTGTTTCGCCTGCACTGACAAACTTGGGTCTTATCTGGAGCTCTCTCTCCTAGTCAGCCTCTTCAATTCATGTGGCCACAAGTGGTGGAGCCTGAACTTTCTCACTTTAGGCATGACCGTGTGCAACATGGACTCTGGCCCCAGCCTCATGCCTTTTGCCTCACTTGACTCCAACTGACCTCTGCATTCCAATGGTCTACTCTGGGACACTGTATCAGTGAGGATGATTTTGGCTGTGAGTAAAACAAGTGATAAGGATTTTTATTCTCTCACTTCATAAATCCAGAGTGGTCCCAGGGTTTATTCAGGAGCACAAAGACTGCATGAAGGACCCTAGACTTTTTCTATCCTTCAAGTTTGCTAAGCATGTTCACATTTGTTCTAAGGTTTGTCACATCACAGCTGCTTCATACAGCTATGCTCAAAGACAAGAAGCCGGGGGGGGGGGGTTATCCAGAGGGACACTTCTCACCAAGTTCTCTTTTAAAGCAGAAAAGCCTTTCCCTGAAGCCATCTAGCCAATTTCCCCCTATGCATCACGGTCCAGAACTCAGCCATCGTACATGACTACTCCCACCTGCAAAAGGTGCTGGGAAAGTGAGTACCTGGCATTTCCAAGCTCTGTTGTGGGAGAAAGGCTCTTCCAGTGGGAAAGAAGGGAAGGAGCTTGGATGTTAGGCAAACAACCAACAGTCTTTCAGAACCGCCATCTGCCCACACTTCAGCCTGCTTGCTTCTCCACAGGAGCACCTTCAATTGGACATCCTGCTCTCTCCCACACAAAAGTGACCCCTTTCTTCGCTATAAGTTGTGAATTTGCTTCTTCTGCTCCTTCCCATACTGCTGGTGAGATGACCTGGGTTATGGCACACTGGAAACACAAAATGGAATGTGACTTGTAGCTGAAACACCACTTGAAGGTTTAATGACAGTCCTTAGAGAAATTTGATTCCTCTAACTTTTGTGATTGTTGGAGGGGCTGGCATTCCTTTGAGGCAGGCAAGAAAGATAGGGTTACTTTTAGGAGGTTTCCCATGCACTTAGATGCAAAAAAGTTTTCAAAAATGTCACACAAAGTTTTGGTAAGGTACTTGCTTCCTACATGTCTTGTAGTAGCAGCAGGGATGGAAGAAGTGAGGGCCATACATTTTGTAAGAAACTTGCTTCTCAGACTTAGCCTGGACAGGAAATTCCAGGCAGGAACTTGCTTCTCTTTCTCCCTTCAGCTCCTCCTGAGGTCTGTAGTAGTAGTGTTCAAAAATAAACGTGCCCTATGGGAGACCAGAGTGTCAGGAAGCCTTAGGAGGCAGGAGGCAGGAGGCAAGGGAAGAGAGGAGAGAGACCCCAACATCTTCCTTTTGGTCAGAAACAGCATAAATGTCACTCAATAAGAGGAGCTCAGCCATCTGGTTTGGGGGGGGGGGGCTTGTGCAAGATAAAGAGAAAGCATTCTCCATGAGGGTCTTTACTACTAGGCCCAGTCCAAGCTCCGAGGGTGTGAATGGCCAGCTCACAGTATAGCTAGGGTTGAAGGTGGAAGTGTGGAGAGCAGGGCAATTGTTTCTTTGGAGGCCACGTAGCCCAGCCAATGAGTAGGACTTGTGTCAAGCCAACATTTGAATCCTGGCCCTGCCACTGATTTGCTGTGTGATCCTTTCTGAACCTCATTTTCCTCTCCTGCAAAATAATAATTCCTGTTATAGCAACATTATTCACAATAGCCAAAAGGTAGAAGCAACCAAATGTCCATTGATGGATAAGTAGATAAAGTGTAGTATATCTATACAAGGAAATATTATTCAGCCTTAAAAAGAAAGGAAATCTTATCAAATGCTACCATGTGAAGAACCTTGAAGACATTATACTATGTGAAGTAAACCAGCCACAAAAGGACAAATATTTGTGATTCCACTTATATGAGATCCCTGAAGTAGTCAAATGCATAGAAAGAGAGTGGGTACAGCGGTTCGGTTGAGGAAGATGAACAGAGTTCTGGAGATGGATGATGACGATGGTTGCACAAACTTGTGAATATACTTAATGCCACTGAACTGTACACATAAAAATGGTTAAGATGTGAAACTTTAAGTTATGTGTATTTTGCTACAATTTTTTAAAATATTGTATGCCAGCTACCAAAGTAAAAGCACTTACATTAAAATAATGAGTGTCAAACCTAAATAGATACTTTTCAAAAGAGGACATACAGAAGGCCAAGAGACATATGAAAACATGCTCAAAGGCACTAATCATCTGAGAGATGCAAATC
>NW_005368381.1:859436-861659 GCF_000412655.1 Myotis brandtii | reverse complement strand
AATCAATAAAATATATTTTTTTAAAAAATAAATAAATTAAATAACTCAAAACAAAGTATCTGATTCCATGTTGACATATAGTTCCTACTCCACCCCATATTTGTGGGGGAGAAGGCTGACAGTCAGACATAAAATGTAACAAATACTGTATTCTTCCTGATTTATAATTATTCTAAATAAACTAGAACTTTAAAGTTTACAAAAAGCAGTTTCAAAGACATATCCCATTTTATCCTTTCAGTATATTGAAATGATTTGGGATTTTGAGGTTAATGTGATGTTCTATATGTGAAGAGTACATTGCCTATCATAAACATGTATCTATGATTCATTGTCCCCCCAAAAATGGTTAAAATGGTAAGTTTTATGTTACGTGTATTTGCCACAATTTTTTTAATGAGGAAAAAAATAACAATAATGTCTGCCTGGCTTATCTCCCCAGGGAACTAGGGGACTTCAGGAGACATGGATAAGAAAGCCCTAGATAAGACCCCATAGATAAAAGAAGGCGGATTCCTTTTTGGAAGCTCCAACCTCAAAAAAAAAAAAAAAGGTTTAGTGCACCCTTTGTGAAGTCTCATACCAGTTAGCTTGAACCTCACGTGTACATTTAATACTTTGGCACTAAAAGCATTTGGCCCATCCTAAAGGCCAACTTCTCTATCCATCAGAGAGTCAGCAGAGTTGCCAAGAACACTCCTCCCTCTGGTCACACTGTGGCCTCAGCACTCATGGCAGGGTTGTCCCATCCTGCTGGGCCAGAAGGGAGTACATGCCACTGACCACTGGGCCACGACCAAGGGCTTTTCCCTTTTTATTCAATAAACAACACCTTCTCTTTCTTCCTGGCAACTCTTGGAAGCTCTTTGCTGTCCCCCCAGCCCTGTCCCTGTAGCCTCCATCTGGGGGCTGAGGCTCTTGTACATCACTGGCTCCAGAGATGCTTTCTGCTTTCTCTCTGTACCTCCCACTTGCTAAGCATCCCCCACCCCACCCCCTGTAGGTAGCCAGTGTTCCTGACACTTCTACATTTGTTTTCATCTCACTGAGTTTGTTAAGAGGGTTAATTATTGGTGTCAGCATTATGAACTTTGTTGCTACTCTGAAAGATAATGTTCATTAACAGCTGTATTTTGAAATTCTCACTGCCTCAACACTATTATCTAGTGGTTTTCCACTCTTACTATTCATTACAATTACCTAGAGAGCATTTGAAAACCATCCATACCCAGACACCCTCTGTGGCCCAATTAAATGAGAAGCACAGAGCAGTCACTACTCTCCATCAGGTGTAATTACCTCTCCATGTCTTTATACCAGTGGGGCCCAGTCTTGACACAAAAAGAATCAGCAGGAGGTTTTGTCAATATTCATCCCATCCTGAGGAGGGCCTGACAATTGTAGCACCTTTTAAATTTTCAAGAAGTTGTTTCTGTACTCTACTCCCATGTCCACCCCGATTCTTTCTAAAAGCTCATTTTTCTCAAATCACCATTTTTCAAAGTATACTCTGTAGTGATAGTAGAGGGGCTATGAAAAATAGGGTAGTTAGTGATTGTGGTTGGCTGACAATGGCTCCCAAAGATCTAGCCAGTCCTACACCCCAGAACCTGTGAATATTATCTTATTTGGAACACAGTCTTTACAGATATGATTAACATAAAGATCTTGAGTTGAGGAGACTACCCTGGATTACTTGGGGAGGGCCCCTAAATGCCATCACAAGTACCCTTATAAGACAGAGACAGAAGGAGACTGGACACACAAAAGCAGGGGGAAGTCATATGAATAAGGAGGCAGAAATTGGAGTAATATAGTCACAAGCCAAGGCATGCCAGCCAGCAGCCACCAAAAGCCGGGAGAGGCAAAGAATGGATTCTCCCCTAGAGTTCTGGAGGGAGTGTGGCCCAGCCAACACCTTGATTTTGGACTTTTGGCCTTCAGAACTGTGAGAGAATAAATTTCTGTTGTTTAAGCCACCCAGTAAGTAATTTGTTATGGCAGCCTCAGGAAGCTGATACAGTGACCAAATGAGTTTGGTAACTGTTGTCTTTACAACAGAACTTCCCGAAACCTTTCCTATGCTGATGGGCATTGTTTCCTAAACACAGGCCCTGAACAGTTACTCTCCAGAATCCACCCAGTGCTAGGTGTATATGCTAGCCAGCAGCTATGACCCAAACAGCATCGAAAGTCATATGCATACAATGCATTTATGCAGTA
>NW_005368381.1:854308-859366 GCF_000412655.1 Myotis brandtii | reverse complement strand
ACCCCTTCAGAACCTACTATCAATTCATTTATGAACTCATTCAATAAATATTTATGAGCACCTACTATGTATCAGAAATTCTTCAATGCATTGGGTACAGAGTGATTTAAAAAACTAAAATCATATTTCTTGTGACAAGTATACTCTAATGGAGTAGTCAATAAACAAATAAGCAAATAAACAGCTTGCTCTGAAGAATATAAAACAAGCTAAAGGTATAAAGAAGGTTAGGGGTGGCTACGTTCAAGTGGGTGTCAGAGAAGGCCAAGTGTTGTACCAGGCAATTTACCTAAATTAATTTCATGTAATCCTTCCAATAACAATTTCATCCTTGTCATATTTCCACTTGGCAGATAAGGAAACTGAGGCTCAGAGAATAGAAGTTATTTGCCCAAATTATACAGCTATTAAGTGGCTAACATAGGATTGAAACTCAGCCCTGTTGGGCACCAAACAAAGCTCATTTACTACCATACTACACAGTTCCTGCACTCAGTCACTCCCATTAAGGTCCTGCCTTGGCCTTTCTATACTTGTTCAATGATTCCCAGTGGAATGAATAGTTCCAGGGGTGAGAAAGTTGGAGGCAGGAGATCAGATGGCAAAAGATACTTGTAGGCAGAGACCTGCCCTGCAGAATTACTTCAATCTATTTGGGAAGGTAGACATAGGGTACTGAAACTTTCTGCTTCCTCCTCTGGGTCTTCTCACATCTCCTTTCTGTCCTGCCCCATCTCCTTGGACCCTCAGTGCAGAGCCACGGTGTCCACCCAAAGGGTCTTTTCTGGTCTTCATAGCTCTGAGCTGCACCTCTGAGTCTTGAAGGGTATATAGAAGTCAGGCAGAGACCAGCCAAGCAGTGGAAACTTGGGGTATGCTTGCAACAGCATGTAGCCCAATTTGGCTGGAATATAATATGCACAAAGCAGAATGGAGAATCAGGCTGGGCAGGAGGCTGGGCCAGACCTTGGAAGGCCTTGAAGGCAGGCCAGGAAAACAGCCTCCGTCCTCTGAGCTGGTATTTGCCAAAGTGTGTCCTGCAAACAACTGATGTTTTGGAATAATAATAGCAGTAATAGGAAGGCAGATTGTGTGAAAAGATAAAGGCTCCTTGTCAATAAGTTGGAGTTGAAAGAGGCTAAACAGAACCCTTTTATGCCGGACTTCCCAGACCTGACATGCGGGCAAAAGGGAGACCCAAGAGGCCGTGGTGGATGCCATCCTCACAGCGAAGATAGATGAAGACGCATTAGAGGCAGACTGGGCTGGGGGTAGTCCATCAGTGCTGTGAATTCCATCTCTAAATCACCTTCTCTCTCCCCTCCCTACCATCCCAGCTACCCCCACTTCAGCTAACACTGTGCCTCTTTCTAACTTGTCCCCCTGCACTGACCTGGCCCCTAACTATCTGCCTTCTTCCAGCTCCTTCCCTAACTCCACCCCCTCCATCCTCCTCAACCATCCCATCCTGTGCTCTCCATATGCAAGCACTTCTCTAGCTACACTAAAAGCTACAGTAATTTATAAATACTTTGGTTATGTGAAAGACCACTATTCACTAGCAAATATGCAAAAAAAAAAAATCATCCGAGTTCCACAGAGGGTTTGTCTTAAGCCATCCTTCCCAAAATTCTAGAATCTTTTAAAATATCATTTGGGGGTTTTTAGACCCGGACAGGCTCAGTTTTGAGCTTTACTGAATTGTTGGTTTCCATGGTAACTGCCCCTAGTTCCTGACTCCTGCCCTCCCTCTTCTGTCCTGGCACCCATTTGAGCCTAAAGAGCTCCCTTGTTCCAGGAAGGGGCCCAGCCCTTGCACCTCAGCCCCTCTGAGCCTGGCTTGGGGATTTGTATAATGAGCAGCACCAGGCAGGGGTGGATGGGACAGCTTCATACTCCTCTGTTCCTCTTAAATTCACATGATGGCCTTTTCAAACCCACACAGTAGAGCAGGGTGGTTAAGAGTGTGGACTTTAGATGAATGGATTAGAAAACTGTGGTACATCTACACGATGGAATACTATGCTGCTGTAAAAAAGAAAGAACTCTTACCATTTGCAACGGCATGGATGGAACTGGAGAGCATTATGCTAAGTGAAATAAGCCAGTCAATGAAGGAAAAATACCACATGATCTCACACATTCATGGATAATAGAGACCATTATAAACTTTTGAACAATAATAGATACAGAGGCAGAGCTGCCTCAAACAGATTGTCAAACTGCAGCGGGAAGGCCGGGGAGGGTTGGGGGGCAGGAGGGAAGGGGGTAAGAGATCAACCGAAGGACTTGTATGCATGCATATAAGCATAACCAATGGACATAAGACACTGGGGGGTAGGGGAGGCCAGGGGATTGTCAAGGGCGGGGAAAAAAAAAAGGAGACATATGTAATACTCTTTGTAATACTTTAAGCAATAAAAAAAATTTAAAAAAAAAAAAAAAAGCGTCTACCCACCTTAACATTTCTCTCTCTCTAGTTTGTTAAAATTATCTATAATATCTTTCCCTCCATTCCTTTATTCTTTTTTATTAGTGTTCTCTGTTTTTCTTTATTTGATCTGTTCTTTTCTTTTATTGTGCATTCTTATACTTTTCAACTTTAGATTGCAGAAAAAAATATTTCAGATAAACAGTGAATAAATTTTAAGTGTAAATAAGTCCTACTTTATATTCAAGACATACTTATGCTAAAAAATTACTTGTTGCTCTGATATTAAAATTTTGTTTTTGTTTGTTTTTCCTAAATCAGGCAATCCTTCTAATTCTTTTTAATTTAATCAGTCATGGGCAAGAGATAAACCGAAGGACTTGTATGCATGCATATGAGCATAACCAATGGACATAAGACACGGGGGGGTAGGGGAAGCCGGGGAAATGTCAAGGGCGGGGGAAAAAATGACACATATGTAATACCCTTTGTAATACCTTAAGCAATAAAAGAAAAAGAGTGTGGACTTTAAGCCAGACTGCTCGGTTTGAACCAGACTCTGTCACATATTAGCTGTTTAACTGTGGGCAAGTTACTTAATCTATTTAAGTCTGTCTCTTCACCTTTAAAATAGGAATAAAAATAGAACCTATCTCAAAGACTTGTTAGGGGGATATGTATGTGTAAAAGTGCTTCCAATGGCACCTGGCACATAGTGAGTGCTTACGTGTTACTGATTAAGATTATTGTTGTTGTCCATCTGTCGGATCATCAACAGACATTCTGGCTGAGTCAGCAGTCACTGTGGTATTCTGTGAGTGAGGAACTTTGGGTATCACAGGGGAAAGCATGTTTTCAATTCAGAGTCTCCTCGAGCTCCTATTAGGCCCAGCTTCTAGGCCCAGACCCTTTGGCACCTGCAGCACAGAGGGCACAGCCCAGCCAGCTGGGCTCAACATCCAGAAGGGACCCCCCACACCCATTACCCCTGACCACCTGGCACAGGACTCAAACTGGCAGTCAGGGCCCACAGCCAAAGGCAGCAGTGCTTTAACCAATTCTGCCACTCAGGCAGGTCTCAGGCTCAGGCTCTACGGTCAAGGTGTGCTCCCTCAGGGCCCAGTCTTGGGAGGACCTCGGCAGCCACAGTGAAGAGGGTAGCTGAACACCTTTACATATACGGTGTATTGACCCTTCATCCAGAGAGGGAGACATCACCTGGGCACAGTCAAACAGCTAGTGACATTTCAGAGCCATGAATGCTATCCGGACAGCCTGCTGCAGAGTCCATGTGCTTCTCCTCTGTGCTGCTTTTCCGCGTGACCCGGTTCAGCTCTGACCAGACAAGCACCTCTGCTTGTGCCTGTACAGTTGACATAGTGCCTAGTTGGGGAAATGTGGGCTCGACATGAACAGGAGGCAGGGCTTAGCCATGGCAGCCCAGCACAGGACATGTGGACAAAGCCCCCAAGGCCAATCCAATACCCTTTCTTGATAAAAACTCAGCAAAGTGGGAATAGAGGGATCATATCTCAACATAATAAAAGCCTTATAGGCAAACCTACAGCCAACATCATACTCAATGAGCAAAAACTAAAACCATTTCCCCTAAGAACAGGAACAAGACAGGGATGCCCACTTTCACCACTCCTGTTCGATATGGTACTGGAAGTGCTAGTGAACAATGAGCCTTGAAAGGACTGACTCCATCCTGTCCCTCACCCTCCATCTGAACTGTAGGCAATCCATCTTGTTCCCGTAACCTCCATTTTGTAAGAACTACCGTTTAAAATTTTCCTATAAACACAGATGGTCCTTTGTTCTGTTAATTCCAGGAAGTAACCTAATGTACATTCTTATCAGCCTATAATCTAGTCACTGCCCCCTCTTAATTATCTGGTCCTGCAAGACTTGTTTACTTAAGTACTACTTCTATTTTAGAAAGGCCATAAGCCATAAACAATACACAACCCCCAGATGGAGTTATCAGTGCTGGCGCCAGGCCAGGCCTTGAGATGTAGTCTCACTGCCCCCATCCCAGAACATGGGTTTTTTTCTTGCCTTTATAAGCTTACACTTAAGCTCACTCCAGAGCTGCAAGGTTTGGAGGGGCCTGAACCCTTCACAGCCACTGGCTTTTGAAATAAAGACTCAAATTTGGCTTACTAACTAAGGCGTCTTTTGTTTAGTTCGCTGAATTCCACTATAACACTAGCCATAGCAATCAGACAAGAAGAAATAAAAGGCATCCAAATTGGAAAAGAAGAAGTAAAACTGTCATTATTCGCAGAAGACAAGATATTGTACATAGAAAACCCTAAAGACTCCATCAAAAACTGCTAGACTTAATAAATGAAATCGGCAATGTAACAGCATACAAAATTAACACCCAGAAATCTATGGCTTTTTAAAAATTTTTTTTGTATTTATTATTTTATTTTTATTTTTTTTAATTAACTCTTTATTGTTCAGATTATTACAGTTGTTCCTCTTTTTTTCCCCCCATAGCTCCCCTCCACCCGGTTCCCACCCCACCCTCTGCCCTTACCCCCCCAACACTGTCCTCATCCATAGGTGTACAATATTTTTCCAGTCCCTTCCCGCACCCCCCACACCCCTTTCCCCCC
>NW_005368381.1:848239-850746 GCF_000412655.1 Myotis brandtii | reverse complement strand
AATAAATGCCTTAGATTTCTTGGCATTAATTTTGTATCCTGCTACATTGCTGAATTCATTTATTAAGTCTAATAATTTTTTGATGGAGTCTTTAGGGTTTTCTATGTACAGTATCATGTCATCTGCAAATAAGGACAGTTTTACTTCTTCTTTTCCAATTTGGATGCCTTTTATTTCTTCTTCTTGTCTGATCACGATGGCTAGTACTTCCAGTACTATGTCGAACAGGAGTCGTGAAAGTGGGCATCCCTGTCTTGTTCCTGTTCTTAGGGGAAATGATTTTATTTTTTGCCCATTGAGTATGATGTTGGCTGTAGGTTTGTCATATAAGGCTTTTATATGAGGTATGATCACTCCTTGCTGAGAGTTTTTATCAAAAACAGAGTGCTGGAATTTGTCAAATGCTTTTTCTGCATCAATCGATATGACTATATGATTTTTATCTCTCATTTTGTTTATGTGATGTATCATGTTATTGATTTGCGGATATTGTACCATCTTTGCATTCCCGGGATAAATTCTACTTGGTCATGCTGTATGATCTTTCTGATGTATTGCTGTATCCGATTTGCTAGAATTTTGTTGAAGATTTTGTCATCTATGTTCATGAGGGATATTGGCCTGTAATTCTATTTCATTGTGTTGGCTTTATCTGGTTTTGGGATTAGGGTAATGCTGGCTTCATAGAATGAGCTTGGAAGTGTTCCTTCCTCTTGAATTTTTTGTAGTAGTCTGAGGAGGATAGGTTTTAGTTCTTCCTTGAATGTTTGGTAAAACTCCCCTGTGAAGCTGAATGACCCCGGCTCTTGTTTGCTGGAAGCTTTTTGATGACTGCTTCAATTTCTTCCATAGTTATCGGCCTATGGATATTTTTAGATTCTTCCTGATTGAGTTTTGGAAGGTTGTATTTTTCTAGGAATATGTCCATTTGCTCCATGTTGTCTAGTTTTTTGGAATAGAGGTGCTCATAGTATTTTTTTTATGATTCTTCATATTTCTGTGGGGTCTGTTGTTATTTTGCCTCTTTCATTTCTGATTTTGTTTATTTGGGTCCTCTCTCTTTGCTTCTTGGTGAACCTGGCTAGATGTTCTTCAATCTTTCTTATCCTTTCAAAGAACCAGCTCTTGGTTTCATTGAACTTTTGTATTGTTTTTTTGGTCTCTGTGTTATTTATTTCTGCTCTGATCTTTAATATCTCCTTCCTTCTGCTCACTCTGGGGTTTTCTTGTTGCTCTCTTTCTAATTATTTGAGTTGTAGAGTTAGATGATTTACTATCATTTTTTCTTGTTTTTTGATGTTGATTCATATGTAGAGCTATAAATTTCCCTCTCAGGACTGATTTCATTGTGTCCCATAGATTTTGGATTGTTGTGCTGTTATTGTCATTCGTTTCCAGGATATTTTTTTTAAATATATATTTTATTGATTTCAGAGAAGAAGGGAGCAGGGAAGAGAGAAGGAGATAGAAATATCAATGATGAGAGGGAATCATTGATCGGCTGCCTCCTGCACGCCCCCCACTGGGGATCGAGCACAACCTGGGCATGTGCCCTGAGCAGGAATTGAACCCTGACCTCCTGGTTTATAGGTCGACGCTCAACCAAATGAGGACTGTTGTAAAGATCAATGGATAGAAGGGGTGGTCGCTCCGCCTGCCTTAGGTGGGAATGCCCCAGGGAAGGCCGTCTCTTGGAGGAAGCCCTGGCGCTCGGTCTCTAGGCTTTTCCAAGCACCGAGAGGCAGGTAGCTTCTCTAGGCGTGGGGCCCACACAGCCCGAGGCAAGGGGAGCTCAAGTCGGGGATCAGAGCAGCCACAGAGAAGCCCTGAGAGCAGCCCGTGGGTCCTAGCCCCTGGCCTTAAACTGAGGAAGGCACTGCCCCACTCACTCCCATGTGGCCGTGGCCGTGGCTGTGGCGTGGCAAGTGGATGTGGAGGCATCAGGGGTCGCAGTGGCCGACCCCGCCCTGTGGGAGGGGGCTTGCTGGTTTCTCCTCCCGTCACTCACCCTGTGCTCCTCCTGAGGGGCACGCAGGGCAGAGGGGAGCCACGTAAGGAGGGCGGTGTTAACGTAAAAAACCATTGAAACCTGTAAAGAATTTTGTGAGTTTATTTGAGCCAAACTGTCGACATATGCAGAACTTCAACGAATTGAGATAGTGCTCCAGAGAATGGCAGGGTTGCATCCGTATTTATACATGAAATTCATTGGTGACAGATTTAAGGAGGTGGGATTAAGCGAAGCGGGGAAACCTCTGTGATAGGATAAAAAGTAAAATGATGGACACATACTTAGGTGGGTGCAGGAACAATTAACATGATGATGAAGGGATTTGTGGTATCTGTCCTGGGACCCAGCACACCTGGTTGTGCCCAGGGGCTCCATAAAAAGGGAAGTCACAAGTTACCCAGACATCCCAAGGATATGTTATCTTAGATGCAAAAAGACAGATAGGCTCAGTTATGGTAAAGGTTGACCTTATCAGTGAAGATATCAGCTTAGGACA
>NW_005368381.1:840862-847452 GCF_000412655.1 Myotis brandtii | reverse complement strand
TGCCTGAAAGATATTTTTCCATCCCTTCACTTTCAGTCCATGTGAGTCCCTTGTTCTGAGGTGGGTCTCTTGTAGACAGCATATATATGGGTCATGTTTTTTATCCATTCAGCCACTCGATGTCTTTTGATTGGAGCATTTAGTCCATTTACATTAAAGTTATTTTTGATAGGTACTTGTTTATAGCCATTTTTATTTTTTGTGCCTCTGTTCCTTCTTACCTTTTTATTTCTTCTTTTTACACCAGTCTCTTTAGCATTTCTTGCATTGCTAGCTTGGTAGTGATAAACTCCCTTAGCCTTTTTTTGTCTGTGAAGTTTTTTTATTTCCTCTTCAATTTTGAATGATAGCCTTGCTGGATAGAGTCCCTTGCTTTGCATCTCTCTGTAAATTTTTGTCCATTCTTTTTTGGCCTGATGTGTTTCTATTGAGAAATCATTTGATAATCTAATGGGAGATCCCTTGTACATAACTTTCTGTATCTGTCTTGCAGCCTTTAAGAGTCTCTCTTTGTCCCGAACATTTGCTATCGTAATTATAATGTGTCTTGGTGTGGGTATTTTTGGCTTCATCTTGTTTGGGACTCTCTGTGCTTGTGTGACTTTTTTCTTTCCAACATCAGGGAAGATTTCTGATATAATTTCTTCAAATAGGTTTTCTAACCCTTGTTCCTTTTCCTGTTGTTCTGGCACCCCTATTATTCGTATGTTGCTTCGTTTCATGTTGTCCCATAGCTCCCTTAGATTCTCCTCCTGTCTTTTAATTTTTTCCTCCAATTGTAGTTCAGTTTGGATGTGTTTTTCTTCCCTGTCTTCTAATTCACTGATTTGGTCCTCTGCTTCTGCTAGTCTACTGTTGAAACTTTCCATTGTGTTTTTTATTGCAGTTATATCACTTTTCATTTCTTCTTGATTCTTACATAAGTTGTTGATTTTTTTCATCCATCTGGTTTATGAACTGTATGACCCTTATTTTGAATTCTTTTTCTGACATATTGCATGCCTCCATTTCACTTATCTGCTTTTCTGGTGATTTCTTCTTTTCTTTCCTTTGGGGGTTTCTTTGTCTACCACTTTTTTTTATCTCACTGATGAATCTAGACATTGAGTTGTGCAGGGGCTGCTCCTTGGGTGGCAGTGGCTCCTCAGGCTGCGGTTGCTCCTCGGGGGGTTGCAGCAGTGGCTGCTCCTCAGTTGGCAGCGGATCCTGTGGTGAGTGCTGTTCACAGCAGTGGTGGCTCCTCTGGCTGGGGCGGGGGGGGGGGGGGGGGCTTTGGGAGTGGGCTGCTCATGTAGCTGCTGCTCCTCAGATGGGGGTGGACTGCTCAGGTAGCTGCTGCTCCTTGGATGGGGGCGGGCTGCGCATGGTTGCTGCTCCTTGGATGGGGCGGGCTGTTTGTGAGGCTGCTGCTTCTTGGACAGGGGCAGGTTGGTCACAGGGCTGCTGCTTCTCATACAGGGGCAGGATGCTCCCACAGCTGCTGTTCCTCAGACAGGGGACGGGCTGCTTGCGCAGCCATTGCTCTTCAGACGTGAGTGAGCTGCACATGCAGCTATTGATCCTCAAACAGGGGCAGGCTGCTCACCCACTGCTGCTCGTTGGACGGGTGTGGGCTGTGTGTGGCTGCTGCTCCTTGAACCGGGCAGGCTGCACAGGGCTGCCGCTCCTCAGATGTGGGCGGTCTGCTCATGTAGCTGCTGCTCCTCGGACTGGGGCGAGCTGCTCAAGCAGCTGCTGCTCCTCAAATGGGGGCAGGCTCCTTGCGGAGCTGCTGCTCCTTGTACGGGGGCAGGCTGCTCACATAGCTGCTGCTCCTCGGATGGGGGCAGGCTGTTCAAGCAGCTGCTGTTCCTCGGACGGGTGCAGGGTGCGGGCTGTGTGCAGCTGCTGCCCTTTGGATGGGGGTGTGCTGTGCGGTGCTGCCACTCCTCAGTTGTGGGCGGGCTGCTCATGCAGCTGCTGCTCCTCGGATGGGGGAAGGCTGCTCGCACAGCTGCTGCTCCTCGGATGGGGGACAGGCTGCTTGCGTGGCTGCTGTTCCTCGGACATGAGTGAGCTGCACATGCGCTGCTGCTCCTCAGGTGGGGGCAGGCTACTCACCCGGCTGCTTCTTGTAGGATGGGTGTGGGCTGTGGGTGGCTGCTGCTCCTCAAATGGGTTCAGGGTGCGGGCTGCGTGCAGCTGCTGCTCCTTGGATGGGGACAGGCTGTGCAGGGCTGCCACTCCTCAGTCATGGGCAGGCTGCTTGTGTGGCTGCTGCTCCTCACACAGGGGCAGGCTGCTCACATGGTTGCTGCTCCTCAGACAGGGGTGCGGGCTGCTCACACAGCTGCTGCTCCTTGGACAGGGACAGGCCATGTGAGGCTGCCACTCTTCAGCCTTGGGCAGACTGCTTGCGGGGCTGCTGCTCCTTGGACGGGAGAGGGCTGCTCACGTGTCTGCTGCTCGCATGGTCACAGTGCCCTGGGCTTTCTCCAGGGGTCCTCTGCCCTTCCCAGCTGCAAATTGTCTCACCAGCTGAGTATCCTTTGCCAATTCGGGGTGAATGTTATTTTTTTCAGCTGCTCATTCTATCTGCTCTGGGACAAGGCTCAGGACATGTCAGTCTATTCTGCCTCAATTTTTTCGGGGGCTCAATCTATGGTTTTTTTATACACCAATAATGAACTCACAGAAAGAGAAACTAAAAAACAATCTCATTTACTATTGCACCAAAAAAATTAAGATACCTAGGAATAAACTTAACTAAAGAGGTAAAAGAGCTATACTCAGAAAACTACAGGACACTGATAAAAGAGATAGAGGAAGACATAAACAAATGGAAGAAGATGCCATGTTCACAATTGGTAGAATCAACATCATTAAAATGTCCATACTACCCAAAGCAATTTATAGATTCAATGCGATCCCCATTAAAATACCAACAGCATATTTCACAGACCTAGAACAAACTCTCCAAAAATTCATCTGGAATAATAAAAGACCCCGAATAACCACAGCAACCCTGATAAAGAAGAACAAAGTTGGAGAGATCACAATACCAGATATCAAGCTATATTACAGAACCCAGAAATCAACCCAAGCCATTATGCTCAATTAATATTTGACAAAGGTGGCAAGAGTATACAATGGAGTCAAGACAGTCCCTTCAATAAAAGGTGCTGGGAAAATTGGTCAGATACATGCAAAAAAATGAAACTAGATAACCACTTACACCATACACAAAAAAAATCTCAAAATGATTAAAGGACTTAAATGTAAGATGGGAAACCATAAAAATCTTAGAAGACTCCATAAGCAGCAAAATATCAGACATATGTTGTAGCAATATCTTTACCAATACAGCTCCTAGGGCAATGGAAACTAAGGAGCGAATAAACAAATGGGACTATATCAAAATAAAAAGCTTCTGCACAGCAAAAGATACCATCAATAAGACAACAAGAAAGCCCACTGCATGGGAGAATATATTTGCCAATGCTATCTCAGAAAAGGGTTTATGGGGGTCAATTGGGGAAAAAGGAGACATACGTAAAACTTTAGACAATAAATAAAAAATAATAATATAAATAAATAAATAAATAAATAGGGGGAAAAAGTCACAGGGCTGCTGCTTCTCATACAGGGGCAGGATGCTCCCACAGCTGCTGTTCCTCAGACAGGGGACGGGCTGCTTGCGCAGCCATTGCTCTTCAGACGTGAGTGAGCTGCACATGCAGCTATTGATCCTCAAACAGGGGCAGGCTGCTCACCCACTGCTGCTCGTTGGACGGGTGTGGGCTGTGTGTGGCTGCTGCTCCTTGAACCGGGCAGGCTGCACAGGGCTGCCGCTCCTCAGATGTGGGCGGTCTGCTCATGTAGCTGCTGCTCCTCGGACTGGGGCGAGCTGCTCAAGCAGCTGCTGCTCCTCAAATGGGGGCAGGCTCCTTGCGGAGCTGCTGCTCCTTGTACGGGGGCAGGCTGCTCACATAGCTGCTGCTCCTCGGATGGGGGCAGGCTGTTCAAGCAGCTGCTGTTCCTCGGACGGGTGCAGGGTGCGGGCTGTGTGCAGCTGCTGCCCTTTGGATGGGGGTGTGCTGTGCGGTGCTGCCACTCCTCAGTTGTGGGCGGGCTGCTCATGCAGCTGCTGCTCCTCGGATGGGGGAAGGCTGCTCGCACAGCTGCTGCTCCTCGGATGGGGGACAGGCTGCTTGCGTGGCTGCTGTTCCTCGGACATGAGTGAGCTGCACATGCGCTGCTGCTCCTCAGGTGGGGGCAGGCTACTCACCCGGCTGCTTCTTGTAGGATGGGTGTGGGCTGTGGGTGGCTGCTGCTCCTCAAATGGGTTCAGGGTGCGGGCTGCGTGCAGCTGCTGCTCCTTGGATGGGGACAGGCTGTGCAGGGCTGCCACTCCTCAGTCATGGGCAGGCTGCTTGTGTGGCTGCTGCTCCTCACACAGGGGCAGGCTGCTCACATGGTTGCTGCTCCTCAGACAGGGGTGCGGGCTGCTCACACAGCTGCTGCTCCTTGGACAGGGACAGGCCATGTGAGGCTGCCACTCTTCAGCCTTGGGCAGACTGCTTGCGGGGCTGCTGCTCCTTGGACGGGAGAGGGCTGCTCACGTGTCTGCTGCTCGCATGGTCACAGTGCCCTGGGCTTTCTCCAGGGGTCCTCTGCCCTTCCCAGCTGCAAATTGTCTCACCAGCTGAGTATCCTTTGCCAATTCGGGGTGAATGTTATTTTTTTCAGCTGCTCATTCTATCTGCTCTGGGACAAGGCTCAGGACATGTCAGTCTATTCTGCCTCAATTTTTTCGGGGGCTCAATCTATGGTTTTTTTATACACCAATAATGAACTCACAGAAAGAGAAACTAAAAAACAATCTCATTTACTATTGCACCAAAAAAATTAAGATACCTAGGAATAAACTTAACTAAAGAGGTAAAAGAGCTATACTCAGAAAACTACAGGACACTGATAAAAGAGATAGAGGAAGACATAAACAAATGGAAGAAGATGCCATGTTCACAATTGGTAGAATCAACATCATTAAAATGTCCATACTACCCAAAGCAATTTATAGATTCAATGCGATCCCCATTAAAATACCAACAGCATATTTCACAGACCTAGAACAAACTCTCCAAAAATTCATCTGGAATAATAAAAGACCCCGAATAACCACAGCAACCCTGATAAAGAAGAACAAAGTTGGAGAGATCACAATACCAGATATCAAGCTATATTACAGAACCCAGAAATCAACCCAAGCCATTATGCTCAATTAATATTTGACAAAGGTGGCAAGAGTATACAATGGAGTCAAGACAGTCCCTTCAATAAAAGGTGCTGGGAAAATTGGTCAGATACATGCAAAAAAATGAAACTAGATAACCACTTACACCATACACAAAAAAAATCTCAAAATGATTAAAGGACTTAAATGTAAGATGGGAAACCATAAAAATCTTAGAAGACTCCATAAGCAGCAAAATATCAGACATATGTTGTAGCAATATCTTTACCAATACAGCTCCTAGGGCAATGGAAACTAAGGAGCGAATAAACAAATGGGACTATATCAAAATAAAAAGCTTCTGCACAGCAAAAGATACCATCAATAAGACAACAAGAAAGCCCACTGCATGGGAGAATATATTTGCCAATGCTATCTCAGAAAAGGGTTTATGGGGGTCAATTGGGGAAAAAGGAGACATACGTAAAACTTTAGACAATAAATAAAAAATAATAATATAAATAAATAAATAAATAAATAGGGGGAAAAAAGAAAAGGGTTTAATCTCCAAAATTTACAGAGAACTCATACAACTTAACAAAAGGAAGATAAACAATCCAATAAAAAATATGCAAAGCTTATAGAAATATATCCTAAGAAAACAGAAACACCAATCAGAAAGAATATATGCACCCTTATGCTCATAGAAGCACAGTTTACAATAGCTAAGATTTGGAAACAGCCTAAATGCCCATCAGCAGATGAGTGGATTAGAAAACTATGGTACATCTACACAATGGAATACTACGCTGCTATAAAAAAGAAAGGAATTCTTACTATTTGCAGCAGCATGGATGGAACTGGAAAGCATTATGCTAAGTGAAATAAGCCAGTCAGTGAAAGAAAAATATCACATGATCTCACTCATTTATGGATAATAAAGAACATTATAACCTGATGAACAAAAAGATAGATACAGAAGCAGAGAAGCATTGAACAGACTGTCAAATTACAGTGGGAAGGCTGGGGAGGGCTGCAGGGGGGAGGTAAGAGATCAACCAAAGGACTTGTATGCACACATATAAGCATAACCAATGTACACAAGACACTGCGGGGGGGAGGTGAGGGCATGCGCCGGGGGTTAGAGGAGGCCAAGGGAAGGTCAATGGAGGAAAAAAAGGAAATATATGCACTACTATCTGTAATAATTTAAACAATAAAATAAAATTTTAGAGGAGAAACCAAGATGGCGGCATAGGTAAACACCGGAGATTGCTGCCTCCCACAACCACTTCAAAAAATACAACTAAAAGACAGAACGGACATCATCCAGAACCACAGGAAGGCTGGCTGAGTGGAAATTCTACAACTAGAA
>NW_005368381.1:805032-838146 GCF_000412655.1 Myotis brandtii | reverse complement strand
GGGGGGGGGGGGGGGGGGGGGGGGGGGGGGGGTAAGTGGGGGGAAAAAGGAGACATGTAATACTTTAAACAATAAAATAAATAAATGAATAAATAAATAGCCCTCGAGGCCCACATCACATGCTGATAGGATTTTAGGCAATGCATTTCTCTGGCAGAGAAGTTTTCCAGAAGGCCGGAGAGTCCAGGAAGGTGGACTGGAGTCAGGTCTATCATCACCATGGGGCCTCATGCAAAGTCCCGGGAGGGCAGCTTAGAGCACAACTGGCTACCTCCCAAGTAAGTACCTATAGAGGAACACTTCCCAGCAGCTTTTACTTAGTGGAGTGCCTTTGGGGTGGGCACCGTGGTTTCCAGGGTGTGCCTTTTCTTTGGTGACACCCTCTAAAGGACACAAGCCCCAATCTCTTCTCTTCAGCCAGTCTGGGCCAAGGATGGGGTCTTTCTGAGAGCCTCAGACACAGGGCTCAGAGTGGCTGGGAGAGGGAGCTCTTGGGCTGCTAATGCTTTCCACCTGGTGAGCAGGCAGCACTTTCCTTCTAGGTCAGTGGTTCTCAACCTTCCTAATGCCGCGACCCTTTAATACAGTTCCTCATGTTGTGGTGACCCCCAACCATAAAATTATTTTCGTTGCTACTTCATAACTGTAATTTTGCTACTGTTATGAATCATAATGTAAATATCTGATATGCAGGATGTATTTTCATTGTTACAAATTGAACATAATTAAAGCATAGTGATTAATCACAAAAACAATATGTAATTATATATTTGTTTTTCGATGGTCTTAGGCGACCCCTGTGAAAGGGTCGCGACCCACAGGTTGGCGACCCACAGGTTGAGAACCGCTGTTCTAGGTTCTAAGTCTGCAGGGAGTGAAATAAGCCAATCTGAGAAAGACAAATGTACATGATCTCATTTATTTGTGGAATCTGATGAGCAGAATGAATTGACCAACAAAATAAGACCCAAAGCATAGAGGCATGAAACAGACAGACATACCTCAATGTGGGGTTGAGGAGATGAGAAGAGATAAAACCAAGAACTTATCTACTTACTAGAGGCCTGGTGCATGAAATTCATGCACAGATAGGGTCCTTAGACCTGGCCGGAGATCAGGACCAATCAGGGTCTTCTGGCCGGGACCTTCCTTCGTTCTGTGCCACCCCCTGGTGGTCAGCGCACATCATAGCGAGTGATCGAACTCCTGGTCTCCTGGTTGAAGTCCTGAGGGGACACTTTGCATATTAGCCTTTTATATATATAGAAGATATGCATAGCCCATGGACACGGGCAATAGGGTAGTGAAGACATGGAGGGTGGGTAGGGGCTGGGAAGAGGGGGGTAAAGGGGGGAGAAAGGGGAGACATCTGTAATACGATCAACAAGAATATTTTTTTAAAAGAAGAAAAAGAATATTATAATTTGTCACTCAAAAAAACACACAAAATCTGCAGAGAGAGTCAGGAGGAACTCAAGGCTGAGAGGTTGGGGGTAACTAGAGAGTGGGAAAAGGAAATCAGCCCTGGAGTCCAGAAACAAAGTGAGCCTGCTGGGAGGAGGGGTAGAGACTGAACTGTCCCCAGAGGCTACAGAGGGGACCATGTGTTCCAGGCAGCCTTGACCCCAGCTTCTTCTCACAAGGCCTCTAAGCTGGTCCTGGAAATAGCATCTGACAACAAATACATTGTGCATGAGAGATATTCTTTCAGTAACTTTTATTTTTATATAATTTCAAATTTGCAGAAAAGTTGCAAGAATAATACAGCAAACTTTGTTATACCCTTTTACCATATCATCAACTATTAGCATGTTTTCCCATTTGCTTTATTCTTTGTACACCCTCCCACTGCAGATTTTCCAAGTCATATGAAAGTTGCCAATGTGATAGCCATTTACCCCTAAGTACCTCAGTGTGTATTTCCCACAAAGAAACACATTCTTTTACGTTGTCAAAATTAGCAAAATAGCATGGATATAGGGTTTTTATCTAATTCCCAGGATATTTCCAAATTTCATCAGTTGTCCCAGGGTTTTTTTTTAAGATTTTTAAATTGATTTTTAGAGAAAGAGGAAGGGAGAGAGAGAGAGAGAGAGAGAGAGAGAGAGAGAGAGAGAAACATTGATGTGAGAGTGAAACATCATGCTTTCCCTCCCCCCTCCCCACACACACACCAGGAATTCACCCCAGGCATGTGCCCTGACAAGGAATTGAACCAGTAACCTTTTGGTGCACAGGACAATGTCCAACCAGCTGAGCCACACTGGTCAGGGCTGTCCCAGTTTTTAGCTTAATTTTAATTTCCATTTTGATGGCTTTTTAATCATACAGTGAATACATAAATACAGTCTCCATGTAAAATATTACAGATAAGGCCAAACTAGTCCTCCCTGAACACCACCCTTCACCCTGGTCCCTCTAACCTTATCAGGCATTGCAGTGTACTGGGGAGAACATAAGGTCTCTGCCACTTGCTGGCTGTGTGGCTTTGAGCAAGTTCCTTAAACTTCCTGTGTTTCTGTCATCTGTAAAATAGGAATGAATGATAATAGTAATAAGCCATAGCCACTACATAGTTGTAGGTATTAAATGAATTCATCCCAGTAAAGCTCTTAGAGTAGTGCCTAGCACATAGTTAAGTAATCAGTAAACATCAGCTGTTATTATCCTCTTTGACTTCACTCCGTGGGGCAACCCAAGGGAATGCAAGAAGCGAATGTTGGGCCTGATGATGACTTCATTTCAAGGGGCGGCCCAGCTAAGCAGTGCAGGGGGTCAGCCTCCACCTGTTCACTGAGGGAGCAACTGGGAATCCATCAAGGTCAGGCTTCCATAATCAGATTTTTGTGCACTGGCAATGTTGCCACCTCCACCTCTGGAGAGTCTGGGCAGGCCTGAGCTGAGATGGAGTCCCAGGTACAGGGTGGACTGGGAACAAATGCACCACCCCAGAGGTGGAGCAGCTGCCCAGTCAGGCCTGCAGGAGTCAGCCTGCGCTGGGCTGGAGATGGCTGGGCGCATTTACAAACTCTCCTGGGGACATTGCAAAAGGGCTCTGGTGCTTGGCAGATTTTTGCTTGATCCTCCAGGCCCCTCATTCTGGAGATTCTGACATTTCTTCTGCCTGGTAAGCGGGAAGGAGCAAGGCGAGAAAGATGGGGATGTGGTGAGGTTTACCAAAGCTCCTGCTGTGGCATAATGCTGGGTGAGCACTTGCCCTCACACAAGATGCCTGGTTAGGCCCTGTGGTGAGTCAGAATTGGCTCCTGAAAGAACCAGTCCTTGAGCCACAGTATTTTTGTTGGGGGGGGGGGTGAGACAGGGGTCTCCCACCCCAACAGTCAGTATAGCACATTAGAAAGCAGCCTGGATAGGAATCTTGCCAGAAATCCTACTGGCTGAGTAGCCTGGGACAAGTCACTTCAGCACTCTGAACTTCTACCTCCATTCTGCAAAATGGATACAGTACCTTCTGCCTCCCCAGGTGGCTGAAGAGTTTAAAAGTGTATGAAAGTTAGGGCTTGCTGGATGAAAGCTATTTTTTATTTAGCAGTTTCTCAGCCCTTCTGGGGACAGAAAGACAGGAAGGTCATCATGTTTGGTGGCAGAGCTCGGGTCTTGAACTACTCTCCAACCCTCCCCCCTACCCTCCTGCTCTCACATGTACCTTCTTTTCCAACAAGACTGGCTGCCCCTGGGCTGACAAGCTGTTCTGTACTTCCTTGCCTTAGCACCTGCTGGTCCCACAGCCTGAATTGCCTTGTCTCCCTTTGCCACCTGACAAATGGCAGCAACATCCACCTTCCCTGGTCCCCAAAAGAATGAGTACCCCATAGCTTGGGAACTCACCCCCACGGGCCTGGACTAGCTGGGCCCACTCCATGGCCCCGGCACTTAGAAAGGGCTTGTCTCCCAGTAGGGCTCAGAGCTGCAAAAAGAGGGGCAGAGGAGGGGGAGGTCCCCAACCAATGGGCCTTCCTTCTCCTTCCCTTGGGAAATTCAGGACAAGTAGAAGGAGGCTTGGAGTCCCAGCATAGTGTGGGGCAGATCCCCGCTCCTTCTGGGGGTTAGGACTCATGTTAATTTCATGAAAGAAAGGTTCTGCCTCAGCCCACAGAAGCTTGGGCCTCACTGAGCCTGCTCCTCAGATGGCCTGGGGCTGGTGGCTGAGTCCCAGGGGTTTGGGAGCAGGCTCCGAGAGGCATTCTGAGGGGCTGCAAGGCAGCAGACACTGAGAGGGAGGAGGAGGAAATGGCCCCCTTCCCTGGCTGCTCTGACAGACAGCTGTGGAGGCCCTGCTTCCTGTGAGGGACTGGGCCCAGGGCTCAGACCTCTGAGCCTCCCATCTCCCCAAACCACAGCCCAAAGGTGTGAAAGAAAGAAAAAAAACAGGGGGAGGGGTGGCAGAGAAGAGACAGGTGCACAGTTCACACCTTGACCACAGGTGGGGCCCAGAGCAGCTTCACTCTGACTAACTTCCTCCTCAAGCTTCCCCGCTTGCGGCTTGGGAGAGCAGAACTCAGAGTGCAGGCTCCCGGCTAGGGTGTCTCCCCAAGGGCTGGGCCTTCCTTTGACCTGGTCTGGAGGCTGCTTGGGAGAGGAAAGGACCAAATTAGAGACCAGACAAGGGCTTGGCTCAGTACCATGACACAGGCACCTTCCAAGGCACCTGGGCTGTGAAAGACCACAGAAGCCCAGCACACACCTGCTGTTTTGAGGCCTGGGAAGGCAGGAAACTGCTGCTCACTGGGACCTACCCTGTATCAGACGCATGCCACAGTAGCACTGGCAGTCCACAGAGCAAGCCAATCACACATGTACTATCTTTATCCCTTTTTTTTCAGATGAGGAAACTGAGGCAGAGAGGTGAAATGATTTGCCTGAGATTACACAGCTGGGAAGCCAGAGCACTAGGCTAGGGCTGGCCAAACACTCCCACCTAAGGGGAGGGGCAGCCTTTCTGGAGGGGCCACCCTCTGGACAAACACACGCCTGCCCACCCCACACTCCCAGGGCTCCCCCAACACGAAGACTCCCAGTAACTCTAGGTCTGTAGCCACTGCCTTCCACTCAGCATTCTCAATTGTGTGCCTACAAAGTGCAGGGCCCTATGCCCAGGGCCTTACAGCCTTGGTTATCTCAGTTTATCTTGTAACAACCCTGCTGAGACCAACTCAAGACAGTTATGTCATTTGTCCAAGGTCACACAGCTCAAACTGGGTGGATTTAGGGCTGGAGCCAGAGAAGTTCAATGTTCTTGGCCACACAGGGAGCAGGGAGAGCAGCCCGCCCCGAGGCTGGCCTATCAGGATACGGCCCTTACACTCAGAAAGGAAAGCTAGCTGCACTTTTGCAAAGCTCTTGTCTGATGTGTTCGTGCTGCCGTTTCTTCTTCCCAGCAGTCCAGGAAGGTGAGGGTCATTGTCCCCATGTGATAGAGATGAGGCGAGTGGGGCACAGGAAGGACACCAGGGTCCCTAGACTGAAATTCCACATGGACCAGTAACATTCCAACATATATTTAGAGGACCCACAGTGGGTTGTCAACTTCTGACAACAGGAGATACTTCCAAAACCATCAGCTATTTCTACCATCATCTCATAAAGAAAAAAAATCATTTTGATACTACAAAGGTGATGAAGGACAAACTTGCAGAATAGAAGACCTTCCATTATGTTGAACAAATAGAGCGGACTGGAGATGCCACAAATTCATGAGAGCAGTTGCTCCTGGGGCAAGCAGAAAGGGAAGAGTTGGGAAGAGTACCTGGGGATCTCCTGATTTTAAGGAAAATCTGTAAACAGCGTTTTTGTTGTCCCTTTTCGTTGTCCTCATTTCTCTCATGTGTAGAAGCCCAGTGAATGGAAATTCTTCCTGCACCAGCATCACGAAACTGGTCCTGGCTCCCACTTCTCTTCCTCACCTGGCAGGCAGTTCCTTGCCAAGTCCATCCTACTTCCATGGCTTCCGGAATCCTCCCAGTCCCCTCCATTTACACTGCTCCTGACCTCCTCCAGGCCCTCAGTTCCTTCTGGCCTGGAGCTTGCAGGTGACAAGCTGCTTGGAGCAGGGATAGTCATGTCTTCTGTCCACAGGAGGCAGGGAAGGGCCTTTGGGCTTATCAAGTGTGCATCTTGTCAATCAGTGTGAACTGAATCCCAGGCCCTGGGCTAGAGGCTCTTGTGAAGTGCTCTGGCTAAACACTGGACCCCAAGACCATGGGCTAGCATTGCCTATGTCTCTCTTTTTCATCTCGGGGGAGAGAGGAAAAGCGGAAACTGCTTGGGAAAGGCAAGTTAACGGCCACCTTTGCCAGCTGCTAATGAGAACAAGGTGACAGGGAGGGGAGCAGAGGGCAGGAGAGAGCTGAGGGCAGGGTGGGAGTGGAACTCCCCACAGTGAGCAGCCAAAAAGGACTGATTGGATCCACAAACGCTGTTTACAGATTTTCCTTAAAATCAGGAGATCCCCAGGTACTCTTCCCCAACTCTATTCCCCTTCTGCTTGCCCCAGGAGCAACTGCTCTCACGAATTTGTGGCATCTCCAGTCCCTCTTTCAAACTCTAGAACAAATAGCTGTATCCAGGGCAATACAGTGCTTTTTTGTGTGTGGTTTTTAGAATTTACGTAAGTGGTGGCAAACTATACACATACTCTGTAACTTGCCTCTTCCACCATGTGATCATTGGCTTTTCCAGATGCACCCACATTAAAATATAGAACTCTAAGTCACTTGGTTTTAACAGCATTAATATGTCATAGTTTCTCTATTTATAAAAACTGAAGGCGGTGTGATAAGTAGCAAAAAGGAGAGTCAGACAGCCATGGGTCCAGCTTTAGCACCCACCCTTACTTGCTGTGTCTGCTGAAGACCTTTCTCCTTTCTGGGTTAGTCATAAGGATAACCCCCACCTGACGAAGGAGTTGTGTGGTTGGAATGAGGCGGTGACAGAGAAAGCACCTAAAGCAACATCTGGCACATAGCAATTCCCTTTCCTTGCCCCCATTGATTAGCATGCAGGGGCAATAGTAAAGGATTAGATTTAGTGTAGTCAATTTCTTTTAAATATTTTGATTTTTAAAAGAGGTTTAATCTCCTTTTATAGACTTAACATGTTTATCGAGCCAGTCTACAATCAGGCAAAAATTGACTCCCGCCCAGAACAAATGAGCACAAGAGAAGCAGTTCTTTCCCTGGTGGCAGGCAGGGCTTCACTCCCCACCTGCTCTGCTTCTCCTTCAGGCCTCTCCCCTCGGAGGACCTGCCTCTACCCTTCCCTAGGACTCAGACATTCTGGCCCCAGGCTTGTGTCAGATCCTCCAGAGCAGCTTCCCTGGCCCGGGGTATGCCATTGGGTGTAGGGAGGTCTGGTGTAGATAACCCCATGGAAGAGGCAGCTGTCAAGAACCACATGAAACCCTTACTTCCTCTGTACAGTGCAGGTTCGCAACCACAAGCACCAAAGCAGAGGGGCAGGCAGCACGCGCCAGGCAGCCGGAGCACCAACCCAGCCATGCTCCCTGAGGTAAGTGCTGCTGCCCAGCCAGGCCAGACCACTCTCTTGAGTGGAAAGCCCAGGACACTAGGGGATCGGCAGGGCTGGCCCATGAGCCAGACCACCAGAGGGTTGGGTGAGTAGATAGAGAATGCAGGGGTTATGTAGAAGGGTCACTGGACAGGGAATTGAGAACCCACCTTGGCCATTGATTAGTGTGAATGACCACCAGCAAGTCACTTCCCCTCTCTGGCTAGTGCCTCATCTACAAAATGCAGGAGGTGGGGGCTCACCCCCGAGAGCTTGCAAGGCTCCCTTCAGCTCTGACTTGGGACTTTGGCTCTTCTGTGCTGGACTGAATTGGCACTGGGGAGGCCTGCAGCTCTGGGGTGGTTCATGGGAGAAGGCTGGAAGAAGTATTTCTGCTAAAGCTTGGTGGAGGAGCCCCCAGTGGGTGGCAGTCCTTGGTGTAAGGGAGGAAAAGAATGGCAGAAAGCATGCATAGGGGGCACGGTGATTTGTAGAGAGGTCCCATGGGGAGCAGGAAGTTGGGGTCCCCAGACAAGGGCTGAGGAGTGACGAGAAGGGAGAGGGGATGGTGAGGTGGTGCCTGGGGAGGAAGGTGGTAGAATTACGTGTGGCCAGGACACTGAGAACAGTAAGCCTTGAAGGAAGAGAAAGGAGAGAGGGGAGAGGGGCAGGGAGGGCTCTTGGCACAGGGGAAATTTCCTCCAGCCCATAATCCCTGGGCTGAAGGGATGGCCCTGAAGGGTGAGTGAGAATCAGCCTTTGAGAAAGAAAATTACATATCAGCACCAAGGCTGGGCAGGTGCAGTTTAGGAGGTGTGGCCTTGGAAGAAAGGTGGGGACAATTACAGGGTGTGGCCCAGGCCTCAAGGCCTGCCTTACGGCTCCCAGAAAGGCTCCTCAGACTACATCTCTGAAGGAGTTTGTTTACAGGGTCTGTTCCTTCCTCTCCTCCCTCCCTCCACAGATCAGTGAACGCCTAGAGCTTCTAGGCTCTGACCCCGCCTATCTCCTGGAAAACTATAGCTCTTCCTTTGACTATGGAGGAGAAAACGAGAGCGATTTCTGCTGTGATTCCCCACCCTGCCCACAAGACGTCAGCCTGAACTTTGACCAGGCCTTCCTGCCAGCCCTCTATGGCCTCCTCTTTGTGCTGGGGCTGCTGGGCAATGGTGCTGTGGTGGCAGTGCTGCTGAGCCAACGAGCAGCCCTGAGTAGCACTGACACCTTCCTGCTTCACCTGGCTGTGGCTGATGCCCTGCTGGTGCTAACCCTCCCCCTCTGGGCAGTGGACGCTGCGATCCAGTGGGTTTTCGGCTCTGGGCTCTGCAAAGTGGCAGGTGCCCTCTTCAACATCAATTTCTATGCAGGGGCCCTCCTGCTGGCCTGCATCAGCTTTGATCGGTACCTGAGCATAGTGCATGCCACTCAGCTCTACCGCCGGGGGCCCCCGGCTCGTGTGACCCTCACTTGTGTAGCTGTCTGGGGGCAATGTCTATTCTTTGCCCTCCCTGACTTCATTTTCCTGTCAGCCCACCGTGACGCACGCCTCAATGCCACCCACTGCCAGTACAACTTCCCACAGGTGGGCCGCACGGCACTGCGCCTACTGCAGCTGGTGGCTGGCTTCCTGCTGCCCCTGATGGTCATGGCCTACTGCTATGCCCGCATCCTAGCTGTGCTGCTGGTCTCCAGGGGCCAGCGGCGACTGCGAGCCATGCGGCTGGTGGTAGTGGTAGTAGTGGCCTTTGCCCTCTGCTGGACCCCCTACCACCTGGTGGTGATGGTGGACATCCTCATGGACATGGGGGCTTTGGCCCGCAACTGCGACCGAGAAAGCCATGTGGACGTGGCCAAGTCTGTCACCTCAGGCCTGGGCTATATGCACTGCTGCCTCAACCCGCTGCTCTATGCCTTCGTGGGTGTCAAGTTCCGAGAGCGGATGTGGACGCTACTTCTGCGCCTGGGCTGCCCTGGCCAGAGTGGGCACCAGAGGCAGCTGCCATCTTCCCGCCGGGATTCATCCTGGTCTGAGACCACAGAGGCCTCCTACTCGGGCTTGTGAGGCTGGGCTGAAGGTGACCCTTTTGCCACGCAGCCTGACTCCCCCCTCATTCCAGGTTCCTTTCTCCCTTCCTCTCCCCTGGTCCTGGCTCCCCAGATGCACACTCCTGGGATTTCCTGGGAGCCCCCCTCCTGGCTCTTGGGACTTCGACACTGCTGCTCCTTAGTTACAAAGCCCTATCCTGCCGATTCAGAGTTGGCTGCTTTCAGGCCCTTCTTTCTTTGGCTGCATGGAACCCAACCACCCTCTTAATTCAGTAACTAGACTTTGGCCTTCCCCATGTGCAAAGAGCATGAAGCAAGCAAGCATGGTGGAAACTGTCTCTGTGGGATCTTAGCCCAGGCCTCCAGCGCAGCAGTGACTGGCTATGGTCCCCAACACCTCTCTATTTGCTCATTTTTATGTCTAAAATTCTGCTTAAAACTTTTCAATAAACAAGATAATGAGGACCAAGGTGTGCTAGTAGTGCCCTTATTCCAGCCTATCCTGCCCATGCTCTGGGATGCGCTTCCTGCTTCTCCTTGCCTGTCCCTGGGACTGGGCCAACCAATGCTGCCTGTTCATATTTATGTCTGGCCTCCTCTCTGTCCTCCTGGGCACTCCTGTCACTTGCAGGGAAGCACCTAGGTACATGGGTGCAGGATAAGCAGTTGACTGGCTGGCTAGACACTGTATAGGTATACTTTGGGGAAAGGGCCTTCAGACATAAGTAAGACATAGTCCTGCACTCCAGAAGCTTAGGCCAGTAGGGAAGATGTGATGAGAAGTAACAATACCAAGCAGTCTACGCCATGAGGCAAACGTGTGGCACACACAGTGAACCTTGGGCTCAAAGCACTGTGGCTGGAGCCATTTGGGATGGCTTCATGAAGACAGAAATGAGCAGACCTTAAAGGGCAAGTAGTATTTCCCAGGACAAGAAGGAAAAAGGGAATTTCCAGGAAGGGAGGGCCGAAGGAAAGCTGGGGAGGCTAAAAACAGCAGTGCTTATTGGAGGAATTATAAGTGGTCTCGTCTGGCTAGAGTTAAGGATTCAGGTAGGAGAAGGGTTGAAAATAAGACCAAGTTAGTTTGGGGTCAGGCGATGGTATTCTAGAGACCAATGGAGAAGGCTGTGATGGTTAGTCAGGTGAGCCATGCTTTTCCTTGGGAAATGGCAGTGGGATGGAAGACAAGCAATGTGATCAGATGATTAGCTGACAGTCATTAGCACAAAGGCCATCTGGAGGCATGGGTGGGCTGTGAGGAGCTTTGTCTCACGGCTATAGCTAGGGCGGAAGTGAATGGGAGAAATGACCAGGGCTCCCCAAAATGGCGGCTGATGGGGTTACTGAGTTAAGGGAGAGGCCAGAACCCTCCCTTTGTAGGGGCAGAACCACCAGTCAGCTCCCCCTAAATCCCCAGTGTGTCACGATCCAGTTTCACAGGCCAGCAGGGCATTTACTGAAACCACAGATATGGCTGGAGGTGGAACTGGAGAGAAGGGACTGAAGGATACAGCTGGGGAAGCTCATGCCATGCTTTGTACACACCCAATCCCATCTAGACCGGTGGCTAGGCTTCCGTCTATGGCCACGGAAAGAACACTAAGTACCTGCCGAATGCAGGAAGGAGGGAAATTGACAGAGCACATGCAGCCTCTAAACAGGAACAGTGACGCCAGACTAGTAAAGATGTGTGTGGCAGGCTGAATAATGAGTCCCCAGAGATGGCCACACTCCAATCCCCAGAATTTTGGAATGTGTTACCTTACGTGGCAAAGGGAACTGAGACTGTTAATCAGTTGGCCTTAAAATAAGCTTCTCCTGGATTATCCAGTTGGGGCCACTGTCATCACCTGGGTCCTTAAAAGTGAAAGAGGGAGGCAAAAGGGGAGTCAGAAAAGCAGACATTGCCAGCTTTAAAGACTTAAAGTCGGAGGAAGACTTAAAGTCGGGATTGCAACAGCCTCCAGAAGCTGGAAAAAGACAAGGAAATGGTTCCCAGAGCCTCCAGAAAGAAATGAAGCCCCGCCCACACATGAATTACAGTTCAGTGAGGTCTGTGCCACACTTCTGACATACAGAGTGGTGAGATAACAATGTCACTAAGCTTGTGGTAATTTGTTATAGCAGCAATATGGAACAAATACAACATTGGTTCCATCTACATCCCAGATAGCTCCCAGATGTGGGGAGGCTGCTGACATACTTGTGAGCAGTCACAAGAATCAGAGAAAAACCCAGAGCACATCCAGGAGAGCTTCAGGTATCCAGGGGCTTGGTCTGCTCTCAGCACAGGTTGGCAATGAACAGGCTTTGCTAACAAGTGAATTGCAGAAAACATTTTATTTATTGCAGAAAACATTTTATTTATTTTTATTTTGTGAACAATTGGCAAGAGAAACTAAATTCATGAAACATGCTTTTTATTTCTAGGTAGGTTACATCTGCCAGCAGTCCTTGCTGCCTTTAAAATGTGTTCCCTTTCCAGCATTACTCACATTATCTCTGCTGGCCACTCTCAAAAATGTATTTTGCTTTTGCATTTCATTCTACACGTTACAACTCTGGAGTGTAAGTAAGACATAAGGTGGGCCCAAAGGGCTTCTGAGCACTGTCAAGGGCACAAAGTGCTGAGTAATATAATCTTTGGTTAAAGAATAATTATCAACAATAAAAGCTTTAGTAAAAGGATTTAAATTCTATTATCCATAACTTCATAGAAATAAAGATATTTTTCTAAGACTTCTTCACAGTAGAGGACTCAGCTCACACAGATACCCTCTCACATAACCTCAAAGTTTGTTCTTTTCTTTACAGATAAAGTAATCCTTGCTGAGCGTTCTCATCACATCCCCATGGGTGATGCCTTCCGTCTGCTCCCTAACTAATCTGTAATGCAGCTTCACGTATTTGGCAAAGGGTCTCACATGGGGCTTTATGGGGGTCCCATCTTTCCGAGTTAACGGCAGCAGGACCAGAGGTCCCTTGCATTCAGCACAGACAAAGCGCACAACGTCCAACGATCTGGTGTAGCGGCCAACCCTAAGAAGGAAAGATATACCACACAACAAAGGGTTAGTCACTGTAACTCAGCCTCTTCTCTGTGCTGGCCTTAGGCCCAAAGCCAGATTTTCTGGGGATTCTCAGAGAGTGGGCACCAAGCAGCAGCAGTGGTCAGGCTGGCTCAAAGTAGGGGAGATTGGAGAAAAGAGGACACAGAAAGGAGTAAAGAGGTTTTACTCCTCAAGTCAGACAGCCATGTACTTACTAATGTAATCACTGAAGAGCCACTTGGAGGCCTTAGTAAAAACATGATTGGAAAAAGTCTGAGGAGAAGGATCTTACCTGGTTTTGCATTGAGCACACTCATAATAAATCTTGTAGTTAATCTTGTAGTTATGGCAACGGGTGACTAAGGGCAGCTCTGGGTGCACCTTATTACATTTTCTGGCATAATATCTCCATGCGTGGCCATGAGAATCACGGATGCCATCAAGCAGCCAGGAGGCTGCGTGGCATAGCTCATGTATCAAAGTATCCCGGATTCGGTCTTGGAAAAGGAATAAAAAGAAACCATGAGCACTTAAACCGATTCCCTTCTGGTCACTACCCAAGCAGCCCTGGACTCTCAACCCCACCACACAAAACGCCACCTTATATAAACATATGCAGGTGAGCATGAGTGTTATTTTTCCAGGATTCTGAAAGGGAAATTTCTATCCACTTCAACCCAATATGATAAATGGCAGAGCCTTGAGTGGTGAATCTTTCGGAGCAGCTCCAGCCTGCTCATCTTTCTGTGGGACACTGCCCGAAATACACCTGGCCAAGACCTGGTTTCCGCCCTCCAGGAACATAGGTGGACAAGGTGGGGAACAATCACCTGGGCTGTGCGATTTGGTCAGGAGAAGCACTATGGAGAAACTGGGATCTGAGCTGGGCCCTTAACAACTGACTGGATTTGCAAAATTAGAAAAGCCATTCTAGGTGTGAAAAATGTAAGCAAAGATTGAGGCCAGGAAAGCCTGTGGTCCATTCTGAAAGCCAGTGGGAAACCAGCCTTGCTGGAGCACAGGCTAGTGGTGGAGCAGTGGGAGCCAAGACAACGACAGCCTTGAAAGCCAGGCTCCAGGCACTGGCAAGCCCCAGGTTTCTTAGCAGAGAGAAGAGTGAGGTGATGAGGGCCCATACCTGGGCAGAGGCAAAGATAGAGAAGGAATAACAGGAGAGTCATTATGAAGATCTGGTGATCGGCTAGATGTAGGGAACCTTGACCCTCAGTTACAGGGAGAATGAAGATGCTGCTGCTGCCAACAGGAAGCTGCAGAGAGAAAGCTAGGCTTACTAGAAAGATGGACAAGTGGGACTCTCAAGGATGGTGAGACATCCAATAATAATGTCCTCTAAGCAACACACAGTAGGCCTGTCCACCCTGGAATGACAGGTAAGGCTGTGACACAGGATGTCAGAGAATATCAGCACCTAAAAATAACTTAATAGGCACTGTGTCAGAAGAAAAGAGCCCAGAGGGAAAGCTGCCATGCTGCTGCCATCACCTGCAGAATCGCAGACTTTCAGAGAAATCTCAATCTTAGTGTAACGCTCCCTCGGGCAATGAAACAGGCCAGAGCTGCACAAGCCAGCAGTTCTCAGCATCTTATTATTCCAGCAGATATCCAGTCTCTCTGGCAGCTGAGAAAGACAAGCAAACAGTGAATCAGAAAGCAGTTCTAAGCAGACCGGAAAATATTAACTCAAGAGTTTTTGCAAATCTAAACATTCTGGGGAGAATTAAAGGCAAGTCAAAGCTCAGGCAAAGACCATTAACAGGCCATCAGGACGCAAGGGAGACTCTGAGAGCGTGGGAGTGCAGGGGCTGTGCTCCCTCGCATGGAGACCAAGTCAGGGGCAGCCACGAGAGGACAAACCAGTTGAGGTAGATGTGACCTGTGTGAGAGGGTGAGGCACAATTGAAAACGCAAGTCAGAACTTAAGGTTCCGCTAATCAGTCATCTGATGTGGCATCAGGAAGGGCACCAAAGAATGGGGAACCTTTAGAATGACAGAACTTTCCCTGCAGAGACAATAAAGTCTGAAAAACCTAATGGCCAATGGGTCTGCCTCTCTGCCCCAGATTCCTCCCAATCTAGTCTGCACCCCTGCTTCTGACAGACTTGTCTCTTTCAACAGCCACTTCATAGCACATCCCTGTGCAGTGGTGCCTACTGATTTCAATTTAAGCTCCCCTAACCTGATTCCCAAGGCTGTCTATTATCTAGTCCTATACTATCAAAAAAATAGCTAACATGTATTACTGACTATGCTGTAAGTCTTGTTCTAATACACTTCAGGTGTATTAACTTACCTAGGCCAAACAATAATTCCATGAAATAGGAGGAACAGTACTATGATTGTCCCCATTTTATAGATGAGGAAATGGAGGCAGAGGACTCAAGTAACTTGCCTGAGGTCACATTATTCTTCAACACAAACCCTCTTCCAGATAGTTGAGCCTCAAAATATGCCCTCTACCATCACTGACTTATCTCCACTTACCATCCTTCATTAACCAGAACAAGTCTCACTTCCTCCTGGCAATCCTATTTCCGGACCACTGAGGTCTCAGTGATTTCTCCCTCTCCTGATCTCCTGTGGTAGTAACAGTCTGTACTGTATATTATAATCCACAAACATTCTCTATTTCTTTCACATAAGCATGTCTCATCTCCCCATCTAAATTGACACTTCTTAAGGACAGGAAATATACCATTAGCACATCTGCACACCTCACAGCACCCAAGAGTGCCAGGCATACAGCGGGTATTCAATCAGTGCTTCTTCATTGATTTTACCTTGTTCTCAAAGACAGTGTTGTTCATCAGAGTGTACAATTTCTGAACCAGTTCATCCTTATTTTTCTTGAATTTTCTTCCAGAATACTGCTTTAACTTTTCAATGTTACGCAAGAAACATCCAGGTATATTGCAGTTAGTGTTCCTGCAAAAGGAAATTCAACTGAGTCTTATGTAACTAAACAAATAAATAGAAGAAATACATACATGTCAAGAGAGACTTGGAAAACTTGCTAGTCCCTCCTCCTTCCAGCTCCTTATATGAGGGCACTTCCCAAGATTCCATTCATAGCCTTTTCCTCTTTACTCCTTGCAAATCCTCAGATATGGGAAGCCCACGGTTTCAACCTCAACAGAAGTGATCCATACCTATATCTTCAGTCTCGATCTCTCTCCTAAGATCTAGTTCTGAGTTTACTATTAATTGTCCGATGCAAATTTCCAACTGACTCACATGAGCATGTCTCCAGCTCAATGTGTTTAATACCCAACTTCTGTTATATACAAGCTGAAAACCTCAAAGACATTTCTTGATTAATTTATTCCTTACCCTATATCCAATTAGGCACAACGACAGACCACTCTTTCCCACCACCTCATTGTCACCACCCTAGTTCCTCACCTCCCCTTTACACATTGATATTACAGCATCCCTCTGTGTTCCTTGCCTCCAAGCTCTTTTTTCTAATGTAACTCACAAACATACCTCCAGATTAATTTTCCTAGGCCATGTTCCAATTATGTCCCACTGACTTCTTGGCCCAGGTCAAGCTAGTCCTGATTTCTATTGCTTTTTTTAAAGATTTTTTTTTTAATTGAGTTTTAGAGAAAGAGGAAGGGAAAGAGAGAAACATCAATAAGCTGCCTCCTGCATGCCCCCTACTGGGGATCAAACCTACAAGCTGGGCATGTGCCCTGACCAGGAATCCAACTGGCAACCTTTCGGTGCATGGGATGGCTTTCAACCAACTGAGCCACACCGGCCAGGGCTCCTGACTTCTATTTCTAACTGGCATTCCCATTTTGGCCAAAGTGAGCAACTTAAATATTCCCTTGATGGGAACTGTGATTTCCCAGTTCATTCATGCCTTAGTATGACCTATTTGCCCATGGCCTAGAATGGCCACATATAACTGAGAACAAACTCCTGAGTAACACTTTATAATTTGCCAAGAACTTCCTTTTGCATTATCATAGCTCATCTTCACAACTGCCCGCCAGAAAAACTTACCAGTCTTATGATCTCCACTTTGCAGATAAGGAAACTGAACCTCAAAGGTTTTAACTTACTCAAAGTTTATGGAGACCCAAATCACATGACCACTATTGCTGCCCCATCTTTCAAGGCCTAATTCAAATGCACAAAGAACAGTGCTGAACACATAAAGGCCTCACACTTGTAATAACTATTTATTGAAACTAAAGCATTTTTATCTTGGCTGGAACAATACACAAGTCCAAAGAGACAAGCCCACAGAGCTGGAAAGATAAAACAGGAGCAAGCTATGGGAGGAAAAAAAGATGAACAAATGTAATAATCTGAACAATAAAGATTTAATTTTTTTTAAAAAAAAGAAAGAAAATGAAAAAAAAAGATAAAACAGGAGCAAACACAGGGAAGTGAGTTTCTGACTTAACAGGGCACTCATTAACCCTTAAGTCACAAAATAAACCCTATGTGAGGTGGCTGGGGTTAGGGAGAGGGAAAAAGTACCAGACCAGGCAAATACAGCTAAAGTAAGGTTCTTCATCCCAAAGCCTGATATGACTACCATTCCTGCCTCAAATTACTTAGTTCTGAAAGCAAATTTACATCAGAAAAGGTGGCAGATGAAGACCAGAACCATCTGCAGACCTCAGCAGAGAATGTGACCCCTGTTTGTATTTGTGCTCACAGCAAACAGGCCTTGTGGCTTAGCATACCTTCACCTCAATGCCTGTGCCATTTTACTGCAGGCTAGGTGTATCCACATCAGAGGAGTCAACAAGACTCAAAATGGGTACATTAGACATCATGACCAGTAAGCAGCCTCCACAGGAACAATGCTAAGCACAACAGGAAGTCTACAGACTGAAACAGGAAGTACCAAGGCAGCACTGAGGAGTCCAACAGGATAGTCTCCTTTGCATGAAGCAGAGGACAATGACAAAAGGGCAACTTTTTTCTTCTTTTGTCACACTGTCCAGCCAAGCAACCTTAGAGCGACCAAAAACACCCGTTCCTATAGGCAAAGCAGCTTGAATATGTATCTAGGAATCCAAAGAAGAAACTTTGCTGGGAGGAGAGCCTTCTAATATAGAACAAGCCATACTGCTATCAGCTACCTCACCCAGTGAGAAGTGTGGAAACAGAACCTCTCTGCTCAGGCCCAAGTCACTGCGTTGCCCAATGCCTGATACATCACTCCTCTTCTCCCCTTAAGATGCACTTATTGCCCCAGAATACAAGTAAAAAATTAAACATACAATCCTTCAAATATATGCCTTCTATCATAAGATAATTCAGATGTAAGTATATATTGCTCCTGAATGCAAGTAAAAACAAAGACATTATGCATACTGCATCATATTATTAAAGAAGAAAGTCAGAAGTTCCCAGAATCTACATGAGAAAATGTATTGATTCTTTGCTTCCTTTAAGTATTAGCATGTCTTTGGTCAAAATGGCCTATTGCTTTCAGTTTCAATTATATATAGCTCAATAAAAATAAAGGAACTATAAGCAATCTATTTCACCCCAATGTTTAATAAAGCTTGAAAATTATGCAAGAATATATAGAAGTAGTAAGAGTAACCGAGTTCATGAAAAACCTGGAAGACAATCCTGTCTGCCCTCCTCCTGATACCAGCGGACTGGAACCTGTCAATACTGCCTTCTCACCATTTCCACTGCGTTTGCTTTGGTTTAGTGCAAACCAGTGGCCATGAGGCTGGGGAAAAAAATAGTATCTTGTTTGGTTACATATCATTCTTTCATCTGAGTTAAAGGGCAAAGGAAACCTCAGAGGCCAGAGCTGCTACAAGGGCAAAAGTGTCCTAGTTGCCTGAAAACTGCAGGGGTCTTTGCAGAGTGCCACCCCAGCTCTGTTGGGGAAAGGGAGGAGGGGAGCGGCCAGAACCTGGGCCTCTCCCTCCTGCTTATGCCTTCCCAGTTCAGGGATGGAAACTTTTGTCCCCCTCCTCCACCAGACTCCTTCACCCCCCCCTGAATCCCCCCACATATGCCCAGTGGGATGTTTAACATCTGACAATCATGAGCAGTACGTACCTAGGCTCACACTTCTTAGGTCGCGCTGCTCTGCATTTCTTCTTTGAAGGCTGAACCCGCTTTTGTCCTCTAACAGCTGAAAAGATAATAGTTCATTTGTATCCCAAAAACTGGTACCATCAAGCAACTGGCAGAAACCTAGAAGGACCTCCCCCCACCCCAGTCATACCCAGAGCAACATCTATAAGCAACAACTGTCTGCCTGAAGGCTGCATATTGCTCCATCAGTCAGCATGAAATATTTACACACTGACTCAGAGCTGCCCACAAAAAAAGCTGTGTAGGACTCTGTCACAAGCACTGAGACTTATAATGGGGTCACAGGAGCAAGTGCCAAGGTTGGACTGTGAAGGCAACTGAGGTGTTAGCAGTACAAGGAGCGGCATGGCATATCTCACACACTGGCTCTGAGGAAAATGACTCATATCTCAGGAAGCACCTTCACCCTATTTGAAAGCCAAATCTTTCCACCATTATCTAGCTCCCATACTGCTGGTGGCTCTAGCCAGAGACTTATGTATTAGGAGTGTCATTCATTCACTTAAAATATTTATTAAGCATCTGATATGTGCCAAACACCAGGTTAGACCCTGGGAGAGACTGAAAGGTGAGTAAGAGTCCTCCAATCAATAGGCTCAGTGTCTACTGGGGGGCCAGAGTCAGATGTGAGTGCTTTAGCAGAGGTGGGGTCTAAAATCCTGGGAACCCAGAAGGAGCAGCAACTCTGACTTATAGCTTCCTATAAGTGACAACTGGGCTGGGTCCTAAGAAAAATCGGATATGCTCAGGGACAGCTCTAGTTGGTTTAGCTCAGTGGTTAGAGTGTTGGCCCTTAGACTGAAGGGTCCTGGGTTCGATTCCGGTTGCAGGCTTGATCCCTGATCCCTGGCCCTGATGGAGCCATGTGTGGAAGGAAACCAATCAATGTGTCTCTCTCACATCGATGTTTCTCTCTGTCTCTCCCCCTCCCTTCCACTCTCTTTAAAAATCAACAGGGAGGGAGAGGATAGCCTCAGGTGAGGATTAACAACAAAAAAGCTCAGGGAGAGCCCTAACCAGTTTGGCTCAGTGGATAGAGTGTCAGCCTGCGGACTGAAGGGTCCCAGGTTCAATTCTGGTCAAGGGCATGTATCTTGGTTTCAGGCACATCCCCAGTGGAAAGGGGTGCATGAGGCAGCTGATCGATGTTTCTCTCTCATCGATGTTTCTAACTCTCTATCCCTCTCCCTTCCTCTCTGTAAAAAATCAATAAAATATATTTTAAAAAAAAAAAGCTCAGGGAGAAAGTACTCCAGGCAGATAGGATGGTGAATACTAAGACTTGGATGCTCCTCCTCCATTTCTAGAAAGATCCTTTTCATTGGGATGGTGTCCTCCCTTGGCCACTTAGGCAGCTGTTGAAATGACACAGGGTTGGCAGGTAGAAAAGGCAGACCCAACAAGACACATATCCAGGGGAAAGGGCAAGGCAGGCGTGACTGGCACACTGGGAGGGCTACTTGGGGGAACAGGGGTACTTAGCTTGACTGGCTTACCAGGTGTCACACATATATTTTTGGTTTTACATTTCCTTTTCCTTGGTACAGGTACAAACTCTCCATCAGTTGACATTTTTATATCTGAAATCTCTACTTCAACCTCAGCAGCATTTGGTGGTTGGCAGAGATTTTCACCAGTATCATCAGATGAATTGCATAGAGAGAGAGCACACTGCTCCATCTCCTTTTCAATTGAGGCCATTTGGCCCTCATCAGCTGCATCCTCTTCTGTTGTCACAGGGCCCTCCACATTACTATCATCATCATCACTGATAATTATTGGAAACTCCTGGATCATAAAGTCATCAGTATCAGATAACACTTCCAGAATCTCATCTGAAATTCAAGAGGCACATTCACATATAAGCAGACTTTCTCCACCCTATGTCCCCACCCTGAGACACTCAACTTCAGATTATTGAGCAGAAATTAAACAAGCAGGAAACTGTGACATTATGAATCACAGTTAAGAATCAGTTATTCTAGATTATTTTCCCTCTATTACTTTTTTACTTTACAGAGAATAGTTACAGATAAAACCAATCCAAGTCCAGTGGAAATCTTCAAATCACATTCTCTAAATAGCACGATGTAGGTGATCAGATGTTCCCAAATACAGGTCTGTAGATTTGTATAGTCTCACTGGTCCATAGAAAAATAAGAGACAATAGAATAATACAGTGGGGTTTTTTCTCAACAAGTTCAATTTCTATAACTTAAAGGACTGTCCTTTATTTTGAGATTATGTCCTCACTAAACTTTTGGGGCTCTTTACTTTATGAAATCATGGTGATAGTAGATAGTAGTTGGAGTGTATTTCCATCATCAGACAAATTAAAAATTGGCAATTCTATGCTTGCCACCAAAATTTAATTTTCTAACCACTGATGTAAGAGTGAGGAGTTAAGTCTTGATGTTAGCACTGAAAGGCCTTGGGAGCATTTGGAATGTCATCGCCCTCAGTTGAAGGAGCCCTTCACCTGATTTGAAGGGCAGCATGTCTAACACCACATGCTCTCTGGAGTCTGTTCAGAGCTTAGCTTCTAGGTTTCTGATTCTGGATGTAAAAATGTAAACCAGAGCAGAGGCAAGATGTGAAACATATCCATGATGCAAAAAATCTTTATTGTAAAACTAGAGGCCCAGTGCATGAAATTCGTGCACTGGGGGGGGTGTCCCTCAGCCCAGCCTGCACCCTCTCCAATGTGGGACCCCCCCCCCACAGGGATTGGGCCTAAATGGACAGTTGGACATCCCTCTCACAATCCAGGACTGCTGGCTCCCAACCACTCGCCTGCCTGCCTGCCTGCCTGATTGCCCCTAACTGCTTCTGCCTGCCAGCCTGATCACCACCTAACCACTCCCCTGCCAGCCTGATAGATGCCTAACTGTTCCCCTGCCAGCCTGGTCACCCCCAACGGCCCTCCCCTGCCGGCCTGGTCCCCCACAATGGCCCTCCCCTGCCAGCCCAATTGCCTCCAACTGCCCTCCCCTGCTGGCCATCTTGTGGCAGCCATCTTGTGGCCACATGGGGGCTGCCATCTTTGACCACATGGGGGCGGTCATCTTGTGTGTTGGAGTGATGGTCAATTTGCATACTGGTCATGACTAATTAGCATACCAGGGCTAATTAGCATATCCCTCTCTTATTTGTGTTTGGTGTGATGGTCAAGTTGCATGCCAGTTATGACTAATTAGCATATCCAGGCTAATTAGCATATCGCTCTCTTATTATATAGGATTGCAGATTTGGGAGAATGTATATTGAACTCTCATCTATTATTTGAATTAATTACCAAACAACTTTAGATATGCAATAAGGAAAGAGAAAGGAGTGGGCATGCTCCCCAGAAAACTTAAAGATTTCCCACTGCAATGGAAACCTTTAAAACAAACAGTGGGGACGCACTGCTCACAATCCATAAAGCATGACCCCGTCCATTGACAAAGGTTAGAATTGAGGTTTAAAGTGTGTTAAAATTCCTCAGGCCTCTTTTTCTGTAAAATTATCAAAATTCATGTGGCGAACAGTAAAGAGACAAAGACAGTCCCTTGGAGCCTTCTTCATCCCTCCATGACTGAAATGGATGCCCACAGTTATTAGCCCACTGGTCAGACACGTAAGAGCAGCCTGAGTTGAAAATTCACCCTCAAAAGACTACGGATCTTCTGACTCAAGGAGTCAGCAGCTAGTGGCCTATGGGCTCTGTCACTCATGCTCTACTCTGCAGCTACCTCCCAGGGACCACTTTCCTGCTCAGGCACATGCACTCAGAGCTAAAGAAAAGGAGGGAGAAAAGAAATTCGAGTGGACAGGTGGTGGAACAGGAGGCTAGGGTTCTAAGCCACCTCTCTTTTCCCTGCTCTCATATCCCAGGTTAGCTAGGAAATGCTAGCCAACGGTAGTTTTAGTGTAGTTACCAAAGAAGTAACCAGTACCTTAACTAAGCACCTATGTATCATGCCCTACACCTTGTACTAAGCGAACAAAGATAAATAAAATACCACCCCTGATGCTTAAGAAGCTCCTAGTCTTCCTACATTTCAGACCCACTGAGCAGGTTCTAACCTGGGAGTAAAGCTCCATGCCTCTCACAAGGTTAAAAGGGCCTCTGAATCTAAAGAGGCAAGGTCCTGCTGCAGGAAGCAGGTAGTGAGAAAAACAGGAATCTCTAGAAAACATACAGAGAGTAGCAAAAGGCAAAGACAAAGAGCTAGATGAAGAAAGCACAGATTCTTCTGCAGGACCATCATCACTCACCCAGGTCTCCATCAGGCAAAAAGAAGGAGCCCATGCTTCTCTCACTCCTCTTTGTTACTCCTACACAGAGAGAAGGAAGAAGGGTGTCCTTGGCTTGCTTCCCTCTGCTCCCTTAAAGCAGTGCTACGTAGGTGAGAACTCCATTGAGAGAAATGCCCAGAATCTAAGGCAGCAACAGGAGCAGTTGCTGCTGTGTTAGGAAATCTATTAAGGGGTGTAGGGAATCCAGCTATATCCACATCCGGCACATATGAGGAAAGAAATGGTGGCATCACTACTAAGTGACTCAGAATAGAACTTTGGCTGATTTATCTTGCAATGCTTATGTGTGATGAGCTTGCAGAGCTCAGCTGCTTCTCTAATTTTGTGGTATACTTGCCTCTGCCACTTTCGGCGTCCTTACTTCCATCTTCCTCAGGGAAGTATTCATCATCAGAATCCGAGTCAATCACCACATAGCTGAGTGATAAGATAGGGAAACACCAAAGAAAAGTGTGAACACAACATTCTTTCCATGACATTTCCAATCTTTTCTACAATGAACAGGGCCACTTTGTTATCCCCTTGAACATTTCATCCTTAAAATTATCTCGTTTCTTGATTTCCAGAATACTGTTCTGTTTCAGTTCTCTTCTCACTTTTTCATCCACTCCTCACTCACTTCTTTCCCTCATCACATTCCCAGAGTTTAGCTAACAACCCTTTCCTACCAATTTAATCAATTCCTTGGGATTGGGTAAGCATTATCTATCTGCCCACCCAATCCATCCTATCCAGTCCGACTTTGCCTCTGACTTCTATCTCCTCAATTCCAAATTCCTGCCTGAATGTCCTGTGCGTAGAGCCAATTTTTAGTCAGCATGCCTAGGAATAGCTTTCCCAACTGCTGATTGATAGTGTCTGTTCTGACAACTCAGGGAGCATCCTAATTCCTGTCTGTACTCTATTGGTCATTAAATGTTTTGAATATCAGCCCTGGTTATTGGCCCCTTGATTTCAACATGCCCCAAACTGCTCATCACTATCCTCCCCAAACCCACTCTTCCTATAGTATCCCAGAGAGAAACCACCTGGCACTGAACCATGATCTGTGGGCACTCCTGACAGGCCCCTTAAAATGGATTTTCTTTACATATTTAGTCTAGCAGAGGCAGGAAGAAACCAATTTTTCTATTTAAAAATTAAATAGTTTTTCATTGATCAAATAAGGACTTTGTTGTGTATAATGTTATAAACCAGACTACTTCTAAGGATCCATGATAAACTATTTAAAATGTAAATGATAGTCATGGAAATATTCTGCATCTTTGACAGTGGTGATGGTTACACCACAGAATATGAGTTTTGTCAAAATTCATCAAACTGTACATTGAAAAAGTGTGAATTTTGCTGTATGTAAATCAAACCTCAATAAACCTGCCTTAAGTATAAATAATAAAACTGATCATTTCCAATAAATAGCTTTATACAATGCATTATTTGGTTCCAGAATTACAGCTGACCGCAACTGCTGACTTTAAATCACTTTTCACACACTGGTGGCAGGCTTTATGGCTTACATGTTGCAAAATAATCAACAGAGATAAATCAGAGCTAACTAGAAAAATTTTCCCACTTGACAGCGCTATTTGGCTTGGAGGAGGATGGGGGGCAGAAATGACCAATTAACATTTCTACAGAGATGTAAGGAGTATATGTGGAAACCATAGTTATCTAGCACCATATTTCAGATTTATTCCAATAATTGTAGCATCTCCTATAGTTTGGTACCTGGGCAACACCTGTTCATCTAGCTCTGGCTAGCACAGAAGGCTCCTTAATAGAAATAGAAGATAATGCTGAAAGATGGAAGAGTGTTGGACCACAAAGGACTTTATCTACTGGAGATAGACAGCTTGATTTTCCTATGACAAGCAATTGAAATAGGGGATCAATATGGCCAATGCAGTGTCTCTGGAGATGAATCTGGAAGGGCGATGCAGACTGAATCAGAGGAGGAAGAGATCAAGGGGATGAGCCACTTAAAAACACTCTTACACTAACACAAGAGTGAAAACTGATCAGGGCCTGTGTAGTGGAGACTGGAAGTTAAGAGATGGTTCACACCAACATTCTGAAAGAGAATCTAATTAGATAATGGACTGGAATTAAGGAATCTGATATTTTGAACCTGGTTGTGAGATCAAGCACCCATTATGACCCTGAACATGGTGTTCACAGAGGAAAAGTGATATCTATTCTGAAATCTTACCCAGAACATTGTTCCTTAAAAAATGTCAAATTTGGCCGAAACCGGTTTGGCTCAGTGGATAGAGCGTCGGCCTGCGGACTGAAGGGTCCCGGGTTCGATTCCGGTCGAGGGCATGTACCTGGGTTGCGGGCACATCCCCGGTGGGAGATGTGCAGGAGGCAGCTGATCGATGTTTCTCTCTCATTGATGTTTCTGACTCTCTATCCCTCTCCTTTCCTCTCTGTAAAAAATCAATAAAATATATTTTTTTAAAAAATGTCAAATTTGCCCTGGCTGGTGTTGCTCATTTGGTTGGAACATCATCCTGTGTACCAAAAGATTGCAGGTTCAATTCCCAGTCAGGGCACATACCTAGATTGTGGGTTCAATCCCCAGTCAGGGCACGTACAGAAGGCAACCAATCAATGTACTCTTTCACATTGATATTTCTCTCTCTCTCTCTCTCTCTCTCTCGCTCTCTCGCTCTCGCTCTCACTCTCCTTCTCCCTCTCCCCTCCCCTCCCCCTCTCTCTAAAATTAGTAAGCATATCCTTGGGTGAGGATTTTAAAAATTGTCAAATTTCACTAATTCTCCTACTTACTCCATGTTCCTATTCTGTGTGCTCATTCCAGCCACACCTAAATTAGAGAAAGAAAGAGGGTATTAGAAAGCATCTGAATCATGACAAAATCTGGTGACCCATGTTTTTAACTCCCTAAAACCAAAGTCCATAAATTGAAACTGGTTAAAAATTTATGGTAGACTCTTTTCTTACATTTCCCATGAGAGATAGAGAGGAAATAAAAGTAAGGAGACCTAGAATGAATGAGGTAAAGGAAGCAAATTTAAAAAGGAGCACAGTACAGGGAACTTCTTTTGCTCTTAGCAGCAAGGACATTAAATTTGCTTCCCCAATCTAGAGAGAGCCCTAGAAGAGACCAACCCAGGACCAGCTCACACCAAATCACACTTCAGTCATCTCTACAAAGACATGGTTAAATTACCGCTTTGAATAGGCTGTACTTACAGGGCTCAAATTCTTCATCACTGCTTGAGTCCACAATAAGAATGCTATTGGAGAAATAAAATACATGTTGTTTTAAAGGAAGGCTACCAACATCATAATGCCAAAAATCTCCAACGAAGAGAACCCCCCAAATCATAGTTTCTGAAATGCACATTGGTTTTAAAGGCTTATTAAATTAGGCACAATAGGGGAGTGAAGGAAAATTAGAAGCAACTTAGTCTTTACTACAGAGTCAAAGATAGGGGAAGAATGTTAGTTGAGTATCATTAGCTATCAGTGCCTGTTTTCTGCCAAATGTTTTCTTTCTATTTAAAGATATAAAAGTGAATTCTGATAAAGGAGCCACAGGGGAAAGGACTTAAGGATGAAGAGAATACAGTTAAAATTGAAATGGGCAAAAGGGACATCCCTTGGGGCTTTACTGCTTGAAGAGGGCCTGCTTATAGGGACTACTATCTAGGTAAACAGACAAATGCTGGAGTCCATTTCTTGGGGAGCAAATAACAGATGATTTTAAAGCTGTAACTGGTCCCTGCCCTGAGCCATGATGTTAGGGCCTCTTGCTTCTCTGCCTCACAATTTCCTTGGGCACTCGTATTCATTCTTCCCTGCCATGTGGCAGCCTGAGGTGAGGCCACAGCACATTCTGGCTCAGGATCCCTCAGCTCACCAGATAGCAGCTGACAGTCGTCAGCCATGCATGATACAGATTCCAAATCCAGCTTGGAGAACTCATGCTGCAGTAAGCATCACTTCAGCATTGAAACTAGCTACATCCTAGGACCTAATCATAGGTCATCTTACCATTAGTTATTGTGACAGAGCTCACAGAGGGTACCACAGATGCTAAAGAAGGTGGACATTAAATAGCTGTAAGGGTTTACATATATTTATATGGTTTTACATAATAGTTACAAGATTTTACATATAAAAAAGGTAGCCTTAACCACTTCTTGAGGACTTTCATTTTAGCCTTGAGGTTGATTACTGGGAAGACATGCTGGCTCACTCCCTTAATTAAATTTCCTATTCATTTATCCATCACTATACACTAGACTTACTGAGCAGTAGACTTCAAGTTGTTTTGTTTTTTAAATCAAGAAAGAAAATTCTTGCTAGGTGTAAGGTTTGTAAGGAATGGGTCCAAATGTGACCTTGGTTATCTTGAAACCTATTATCAATAAGTAGCACTATATATAAACTAAACTATACTTCATCTATTTTCTTACATGCTTTTGCATTAGATACAGAGAGCAGACTGATAGTTGCCAGAGGGGAGGGGGCTTGGGGGACTGGGTGAAAAAGGTGAAGGGATTAAGAAGTACAGACTGTGGGGGGCAATGGACGATAAGGACACATATGTAATATCTTAATCAATAAAGAAAAAAAAGAAGTACAGACTGGTAGTCACAAAATAGTCAAGGGGATGTGAGGTACAGCATAGGGAATATAGTCAATAATATTGTAATAACTATGTGTGGTGCCAAGTGGGCACTGGAAATATTGCAGGGAACACTATGTAAAGTATATGATTGTCTAACCACTATGTACACCTGAAACTAACACAAAATAATATTGAATGTAAACTGTAATTGAAAAATAAAATTTAAACTTCTTTTAAAAAAATAAAACAAAGAATCTTAAAATACTAATTAGGCTTTGATTGATCAATGAACACCAGACCCCCACCCTTTGTATTATGTATTTCAGTAGCATTTCTGCACTTCTGCCCCTTCAAACTGCCAAAACCCCCTTTTACTCTTAACGACTTTGTATCATAAGTCACTGGGACAATAGAAGCAATCAGACAGGAATGCCCTCATCCTCCCAAGAACAAATTGACTGACTTATCTGTAACTACCTGCCTTCTCTGTTCTCAAGAAAAGCATAGTGTCCCTACCGCTATCTGAGGCCAAGTCCTCCCTTGTTCTTTCCATCTCATCCTCCTCTAGCCTTCTCAAGGACTTTATTCCTGCAATTTTCTGTGCTGTATTATTGTCCCCTCTCCCTGGTTCATTCATTCTACTATCCCTAGACCCCATGTCCCCCAGTTATATATTTCCAGACTTGAACTTTCCACTGAACTCCAGCTATATGTGTAATATCTTGGGTATTACTAAGTATTTAGAACATAACATGGCCAACACAGAACTCTTGATTTCCTCCCTCAGTCCTGTTCCTATACCAGTCTTACCCATCTCGGTCACTGGCACCACCATCCAATCCATCAGCAAGACCTGTTGGCTCTACCTCTAGAGCAGCGGTTCTCAACCTGTGGGTCACGACCCCTTTGGGGGTTGAACGACCCTTTCACAGGGGTCGCCTAAGACCATCGGAAAACACATATATAATTACATATTGTTTTTGTGATTAATCACTATGCTTTAATTATGTTCAATTTGTAACAATGAAAATACATCCTGCATATCAGAAAATTACATTACAATTTATAACAGTAGCAAAATTACAGTTATGAAGTAGCAACGAAAATAATTTTATGGTTGGGGGTCACCACAACATGAGGAACTGTATTAAAGGGTCGCGGCATTAGGAAGGTTGAGAACCACTGCTCTAGAGTAAATTTCATCTAATCTAAAACATTATTATATGTACACTACCAAATGATTACATACTATCAAACATATAATGTATCCTAATTTCAGAAATGATGAAATGTGAAAAAATGTCTTAGATGTACTACAATATTCATCCAACTCTCTCCCACTCCATTATTACCACCTTACTCTAAGCTACCATCACTTCTCACCAAACTTCTGCAAATCTGTTCTTGGGCCTTGGTTGTAAAAGAACTATTTATCTCATAGGGCTATTGTGAAAATTAAACAAGATAATGTCTGCCCTCCTATAGGATAATGTACTTCTCCCCCATCACAGCACTTATCACACTATACTGTAATTGCCTGTTTACATGTTTCTACTTTCCATCCCAGATGGTAAGCTATGCAAGGGTTTGGTAGTATATCTGTTTCACACTGATTTGAAGTGTCATTTTTATCATGAACTAAAATTTTTTATGTATTCAGGTCTATTTCCAAACTCTTTGTTCTACGGTTTCTACACTCTCCCATATACACTTACATGCTTGTCTGTGAAGGAGGAAACCAGGGCAGTGTCCCAGGAGAAGACTAGAGGAGATAAGGCAACTACCTTAAAGTACATCATCATGGAGAAGAAAAATACTACATCTGTTATTTCTAGAGGGCAGCACTATAAACCAGGTAGAAGTAAAGTAAAGATAGGTTTGAAGTTCCTCAGAATGCAGAACATTCTAGTAATTACCCTGTACACATATTCAACAATACAATTGTGTGTAGGAGTTGTATGTTCCTGGCCACCAACAGAGATGTTATATAGAGGACTAGAGGCCCGGTGCATGGGGGGGCGGGGGGAGTCCCTCAGCCCGGCCTGCACCCTCTCCAATCTGGGACCCCTGCAGGATCAGGCCTAAACCAGCAATCAGACATCCCTCTCACAATCCGGGACTGCTGGCTCCTAACCGCTCACCTGCCTGCCAGCCTGATCACCCCCTAACTGCTCCCCTGCCAGCCTGATTGACATCTAACTGCTCCCCTGCTGGCCTGGTCACCTCCAACTGCACTCCCCTGCCAGCCTGGTCACCCCTAACTGTCCTCCCCTGCAGGCCTGGTCATACCCAACTGCCCTCCCCTGCCGGCCTGGTTGCCCCCAACTGCCCTCCCCTGCCGGCCTGGTCGCCCCCAACTGCCCTCCCCTGCCGGCCTGATGGCTTCCAACTGCCCACCCCTGCCAGCTTGATCACCCACAACTGCCCTCCCTTGCCAGCCATCTTGTGGTGGGCATCTTGTGGTGGGCATCTTGTGGCAGGCATCTTGTGGCGGCCATCTTGTGACGACATCACGCGAGGGCATCGCGCGATATCTCTAGGCTTTTATTATATAGGATAAGTGTATTGAGTAGGAGGCTGGACTCCAATGATTCTAAGATCCATTTTTATACTTCCATTTTATAACTAACCAAGTTATACACTCTGCAGACTCTAAATAAAGCAAACGTACTTTTTGAGAAAGTTGTTTTGCCAACAAAGTAGGGCTAAACTAAGAGAAAATAGAATTTTTCAAATCTCACCAATCATCATCATGAATCTTCGATTGGCCAGCCTTTTCTTTGGACATGTCCTCACCTATAGTCAAGACAAAGATATGCATTTTAAGAAAACAAGAAGTCAGAACACATTTCTACATTGTGCATTAATCTTTCAGCAGCTTCTTTACCCTAATTTAAAGGCAAAACTTTACTCTGTGAAATGAGAAGTACTTAAATTTCCTTATTGCAGACTGCCTGGATGTAGAAAACTATAAGCAAGAAGTACCACACCCCTCTCCCACTTTGCACTGATGAGTCAGAAAACCCAAAGAACCTTACTTCCACCTCACATCTCAAGGAAGTCTACCTATCAGGCTTCAAACCCTCTGTCTCCCCCGACCCCTCGACCTTCCTACTGCTGCTCCCAGCCAGTCTTACACAGACCAGGCCACCACACACCTCTATCCAACCACCACCCTCCCAATCCCCCTATCCCACCTCCTGCTGGTCTTATACCAATCAGGCCACCCTCCCTCCACACTTCCATCTTCCTACTCCTGCCTTCCCAACTAGTCTTGCAGCACTCAGGCCTCAACTTCTCCACTCACTTCACCCATGCACCCCATCTCACCACTCCTCCTCAGGTCTTTACACTGACAAGCCTAGAGCCCTCCCCCTACCCCTGCTACCTCCAGCCAATCAGGCCATAACTCCTTCACTCACCCTCCCTCTGCCTCTCCTCCCCAGGTCTTACACTGGTGGGTCTATACCCCTGCCTCTACTCCCACCTCCAGTCAATCAGACCTCAACTCCTCCACTCACACCAGCACCTAAAACCCATCCCTTCCATGCGCCTGTGCTCCCCTCCCACCTCTTCTGCAGCCAATCAGGTCGTGACTCCTCCACTCACCCCCTTCTTCTCCTCAGGAGGTCTTATACTGGCTGGCCTCCACCCTCCCCCACACCCGCTCCCACTTCCAGCAGGGCTATTCCACTCCCCCCACACCAGCTTCCGGCCTCCAGCCAATCAGACGTCAACTCTTCCACTCAACCCTCTCTCCTCCTCAGGTCTTACACCAGCAGGCTTATACCCTTCCCCCCACTCCTGCTTCCTGCCTCCAGCCAATCAGGCCTCCACTCCAATCACTCCCTAGTCCCCCTGCCCCCTCTTCTCCTCAGGATGTCTTACTCTGGCAGACCTACACCCCTCCCCCCATACCTGCTTCCCACCTCCAGCCAATCAGGCCTGGACTCCTCCACTCACACACGTCCCCATGTCCTGTGCCCCCAATCCCACCTCTTCTCCTCAGGAGATCTTACAGCCTCTTCTCAGGAGGTGTTATACCAGCAGGCATAAAGCCCTCCCTCCACTCCTGCTTCCCACCTCCAGCCAATCAGGCCTCAACTCCTCTACTCATCCTCCATCCCAACTCCCTCCTCTTCGCAGGAGGTATTACTAAAGCAGGCCTATATTCCTCCCCGCTCCTGCTTCCAACTCCAACCAATCAGGCCTGAACGCCTCCATTCACACACACACACACACCCCATGTCCTGTGGGCCCCACTCCTACTTCTTTTCCTCAGGAGATCTTACAGCTTCTTCTCCTTAGGAGGTCTTATACCAGTAGACCTAAAGCCCTGCCCCTACTCCCACTTTCTGCCTGCAGCCAATCAGGCCTCGACTCCTCCATTCACCCCCTCTTTTCCTCAGGATGTCTTACTCTAGCAGGCCTATACCCTTCCTCCCATTCCCACTTCCTGCCTCCAGCCAATCAGGTCACCACTCCTCCACTCACCCTCAATCCCCCCTGCCCCTGCTTCTCCTCAGGATGTCTTATTCCAGCAGGTCTACACCCTGCCCCCCTACTCCGGCTTCCCGCCTCCAGGCCTACACCCCTCCCCCTATATCCGCTTCCGACCTCCAGCCAATGAGGCCTTGACTCCTCCATTAACCCGCTTATTATCCCCCTGCCCCCACTGCCGCCTCTTCTGAGGATGTCTTACTCCAGCAGGCCTACACCCTTCCCCCACTCCGGCTTCCCGCCTCCAGGCCTACACCCCTCCCCCTATATCCGCTTCCGACCTCCAGCCAATCAGGCCTCGATTCCTGTACTCACCCACCCGCTCCTCTCAGGATGTCTTATTCCAGCAGGTCTACACCCCTCCCCCACTCCCACTTCCTGCCTTCAACCAATCAGGCTTCGACTCCACTCACTCCCCAACCCCCCTCCCCTCAGGTCTTAACACAGGCAGGTCTACACCCCTCCCCCACTTCCACTTCCTGCCTCCAACCAATCAGGCTTCGACTCCTTTACTCACCACCCCCTTACTCTGGCTTCTCCTCAGGATGTCTTATGCCAGCAGGTCTACACCCCTTTCCCCATACCCGCTTCCCGCCTCCCGTCAATCAGGCCTTAATTCCTCTACTCACCCCTCCCCACCCGCCTCTTCTCCTCAGGATGTCTTATTCTGGCAGGTCTACATCCTTCCCACCACACCTGCTTCCCGCCTCCAACCACTCAGGCCTCGACTCCTCCACTAACCCCCGACACACCCCTCCTGCTCCCGCTGCCACCTCTTCTCCTCAGGATGTCTTACTCCAGCAGGCCTACACCCCTTTCCCCCATACCCGCTTCCTGCCTCCAGCCTCCAGCTAGTCTTGCAACATTCAGGCCTTGACTCCTGCACTTATCCTCCTCCTCACACGCACCTCTTAGCCCCAACCAAATGAGGCATGACCACCCCCCAAAATACCTCCACTTCTTTCCCCTTTTCCCACCTT
>NW_005368381.1:750766-804704 GCF_000412655.1 Myotis brandtii | reverse complement strand
CCCTCACTCACACCTCACTCCCCCAGTTGTTCTTCCAGCATTCAGCCCTAGACCCTCCCCAAACTCATGCCACCTCCCTAACCTCAACTCCCTCATACTCCCACTGCAACCTCCATGCCCCACCCCCATCCCCCATCTTTGATTTAGCAGTTAATATCACTAACAAAACAAAACAAAAAATCCTTTTTGCTGAAAAGTCCTTTTTGAAAAGTGGAAACAGGCAAAATATTTTAGCAGAATCTCAGTCCCAAGGTTCATGGACAGGGCGTACAGCGTCCTGAATTAAGTCTGCTCAACGAGGATGAGCTTTCAAAACTGTGCCCACTTCAGTACCCACCTCAGCCCCTTCCGTCACCTACCTGCTTCTGTTGCCTCTGGAGTGGCTGAATGCCGCTCAGCTCCCACCTCGGTTGGAAGACGAGATCCTGAGCAACTACGAGGTTCGCCGGCAGGTGCGCACCAGCTTTTATAGAGTCCAGGCTCAGCAGAAAGTAAGCCCTGAAGTGTTCCCGCCCTCTCTGTACTCACCTATCACAGCCCTCCGTGTGTCCACCTATCACAGCTTGGTTGTGAGGCAGATATAAACTTCGCGGGTATGAACTGAAATTTAGCGCCCGGCCGTAGTGCTTCTAGTCAAATCACTTCCACGGGGTATTACTTATCTGTCCTGAAAGCACCATTTCCTGCGGAGTTCATAGTTTAGCAATCCCTAAATTAACTTTTTGGGTGACCGGAAAAAAACTGAGCTGAATCCTCCCAAAGTTCCATCCTTGTGAGGACTTAGATAAGCGAGCTCTGTTCCCTGTTCGTTCCTTACTTTAACTGCCCAAACCTCTAAGGCTATTTGCCTGCCCTCCAAAGTACTCCGAGCTGGGGGGAGGGCACCTAGGCCCCTAGATAAGAGCAAAGCAGCAACCCGACAGTGCTTGGCAACACTGACGTTTGCTTCCAAAACCCTTCGAACCAGGGAGATAAAAAGGGGTTGGTTACTTGAAGCTTTTTGGCACTCACTCCAAACACACGGAGAAAAACGGGGCGAAACATATGCTTTCTAGATTGTGCCCATTTCTCTATACATATCATAATTTAACCAATTGGCAAACAAATACAAATAACACGTCCCTGCATGTAAATATATTAACACTAAGTTTATTTCATGCGAGGCACTGTTCCAATTGTTTCATGTAAATCTAATCCTTACAACACTTTAAAAAGTAGGCAATGCTGGCACTCACTTAACAGCGGTCACATACATGGCTAGAAAGTGGCAGAGCTGGGATTAAGCTCCAGAAGCACTAATTCCAAAACCTAAACTCTTAAGCATCAAACTGTCTACATACAAGGATGGGCAAAAGTAGGTTTACAGTTGTTCATATGAAAATACAATAATTAATAAATAATACAATAAACTATTTTGAGTACTCACAACTGCAAACCTACTTTTGCTCATCTCTGTCTATAAAGGTACTTTGAGTCGATAGGGAATTGGATAAAAGACATTTATCATTATAGTTTTATCTCTATAACAAACTTGTAAGTTTACCGCTTTACAAGCCTCTGCTTTTAAAATGGGGGTGGGGTTATGGAACTGTGTGCGCCTCAGAGGTTTGGGCGAAGAACCTGAATGTTAGCTGTAGTTGAATGTTAGCTGTAGTTAATATTAAGAGCCATATGCTTCAAGTTGACAACTGGGTTAGAATTGGAATCAAGTGTTAAGTTGCACAAGTTTATTCAAGGTGCACAAGCACTTCCTTTAATAACTGATGCACATTTCTAAGAAATAGAAAAGGGTGGGAATGAGAACTTTTATGAGTAGGCTTCTTCCCTCACTATCTTTTAGGAAACAAACTAATCCACATTAGGGCTTTGAGGATCACAACCCACAGAAGTTATGAGGTAAATTACCTGAAATTTTATTGAAAAAGATTCTCATTTATATTTCTGAGAAAGCAGGCAGCTAAGCATCGTGTTCTGGTCCCTAATGCATTGCTATTTGTTTTGGTCCCTCCCTCGTACCACCCTTCAGAGCAGGAAGGAATAGTCCACATAAAGAATGAGACCACAAGTGTAGCGAAGCCACAGCAGTCCTAAGCAAAACAGGAACAAACATGAATGGGTGTGCTGGGAGATTCGGGCTTTGTCATCTTAAAGGATCATATGCCAACCCCACGCCTCCATCACACTTGGCTAGAAAACAAAATAATCCTTAATATCATAGCTGCCCTAGGGAGATCTGGTCTTTTGTTTGGAGCTGTTCAAATGTAGGTTTCATCATTGGATGACCAAATTATTCTGTCCAACACTCAATCTAACAGAACACAAACTACATCAGCCATATTAAGGACAAATCATTCATTTATTAATTATTTTAAAGATCACAAGACAACATCTGATTTCTGTAGCACAATTTAAATGTTTTACTTTTTTGATAAAGCAGAGCATAATAGAAAAAAACAATTTGTTTCCAGTGATCTCTATATCTCTATTCATAATTAAGTCTTCCATAGACATATTACCTGGAAACCAAAGCCTGTTACAATAAGCAAAGCTTTAACCAGAGCGGCTACTTTCGTGCCAGGAAAAAGTTCATCCCTATAGGAGAAATGATGTGCTATGTAAAATGACTGTAAGGTCACAACCTTGAGGGCACTAGAAGTCTATCATCTTATTCCACATTAAGTAGTTTGGTGAATTTCAAACATCAGTTTATCTGCAACCATGCTGGCAACCTTTAATATTTCAGTCATGTAAAAAATAAATTAAGACATCCCTAAACTGATGTTCCTTGATTTACATTGTTAAAAGATACACAGTTCATTCACATGTAATTCTGACTAAAAATTATATTTGAGACTCCTGCTCAGATTTTGGTTAACAGACTTTCAGAAATTCAAGTTCTTATTAATCAATAATTTGTCAGCTAGGATACATTCAGGCATCAGCTGCAACTACAGAATAGGTACACTGCCTTAGTGCTGTGAAAAGACACTATAATCTAGAACACTACTAGCAGACAAAAAATTATCTGTTACTGTTACTGAATAGCATAAGTGCAGTATAGCAAGACAAAACATATATTCATATGTTGGTTTGTTTAAGCCTCAAGTCCTCAATCATTTGTTGAAATTCAATAATTTTATTCCTATGGTTTTTAATACCAAGAACTCAAGCTCCAGGTGGCCTAAAGTCTAATTTGTAACTCCAAACCAAATAGCAGTACAGTTTGCTACTATGGCTGAATCCACAGAGACTTCAAGACCAAGTCCAGAAGACAGTTATTATATAATACCCTAGAAGATTTGAAAAATAATTATTCACATACATAGCTGGTCCTTCAGAGCTTTTCACCCATAACATGTTTTTGATGAAATTTATTTAATATATTCGCAATAACTTTAACTTAGTGATCAAATATTTGAATACTTATACTTACCTGGGATTTCATTTCTGCTGACAGAAATAGGAAGAACAGGACTCACTTAAAAAAAAAGCAAACCTTAGAAAAGGAAGGTAAAAATCTTATCACACACTATTACTTCGGGAAGCAGCATAGAGGGGCAGTCAAAGGTAAAACACTGATGAAATAGATGAAAACTAGGCCAAAAATCAATATTATCATCAATGATAGTATCACAACTGTGCCCTTCATAATTAATAATCATTCCTAAGAAGTTTAATTTGGCACTAGATGATGTGTTTTAGAGAAACACTCTGGGATGCTTTGAAACAGACTTGGTTTTGTTAGTTGATTTACAGGAGCAATTTTAAAGTAGGGGCAGGGGAAGGAAATGGACCAGAAAAAAAAATTCTGAATCATCATCTAAATCAAAAAAGCACTGATAGCTCCATTCATTAGGTCAGACACTCAAACGACTGATATAGGCTTAAGTGGTTTATAAAACCTATAAAAAGACTACACCAGCAAAGTTCCCATTAATCTGTAGAGTTCAGAAACTAAAACAAGGAGCAACATTTTAGTTTAAAACCTTATCTCAAGAGAATCATATACACTTCACATGAATAAAATCACCTGAAACCAAACATTTTTAAAAGCTCCAATACCCAAAATATAAAGAAAAAATTAATTCAGAAGACTCAATCAAGCAATGGAATCACAAAACGGCTGGACAATCTAGATCTCTCCTCTACTAACCATCCCATGGAAGACCAAGGGAGAGCAGACCTTCCATCCAGATCTATGCACCACCTGATTGCTGCAAAATTCTATGGAGATTCCTTGTAGAACAGCAGTTTCCCATCTCTTGTGTCTCTTCCTATCATGCACAAAGCAACCTTGGCTGTGCTATTCTATTATCATTATTTGTCACCCATCTGTAATGACACTATACAGATAAGTAAAAAGTACATTATCTAGTTCCCTTTCCCCTGAAGGTTGAGGCTCAGGTAGAGGGGTATTCCTCCTGTGGAGAGTCTTTATTTAGGCTGACTCAGTGACTTCGACAGGCTTAATCATGTGATCAGGTTTGTTGCCAGCTGCATAATGCTCCCACATCTGTAGATAGAGCCGCTCTAGTTCCATTGTGTATTGTTTGGTGTTGAACAGAGGGCTAGATATTCTCTGCTTCCAGACTTTGCCACGAATTTTCTTCAGGCTAATTTAAAAAAAGAGAGAGAAAGGGAGCCAAGTTTACAAACAGAGCAGGAACTTAGAACTAGCCTCCCCCTAAATACCTAGTCACCTTTGATAAAACACAGGATGAAACTTCCCTCAATGCTAAAAAAGGGAAAGTGTTAACATAATGCTAACACTTATAATCAAATTCACATCCTCTAAAAAAAAATTAGTTCTTAAACAAGTATATCCAAGATACCATGCTTTCTCCATTCTATCTCATTTTCACCTTTAAAATGACCCATGTCTATTCCTACATACCACTGGTTAGTAATGTATACATTAAGAACTTTAAATGTTCATTAGCCTCTGGCAATCAGAAACACTTTAAAATCTATTCAAAAGAAATTAATCAGAGATGCAGGCACACCTGGTCATGCAAAGATGTTCACTGAAGCACCATTTACAATAGCTAAGGCACATACATAATACTAAATATAAACCATAATTGAAAAAACCAACAGGCCCAGCTGGCTTGACTCAGTGGTTGAGTGTCAACCTAGGAACCAGGAGGTCTCAGTTCGATTCCCAGTCAGGGTGCATGCCCGGGTTGCAGGCTCAATTTCCAGTGTGGGGTGTGCAGGAGGCAGCCAATCAATGATTCTCTATCATTGATGTTTCTCTCTATATATATCCCTCTCCCTTCCTCTCTAAAATAAATACAAATATTTAAGAAAAAGAAAAAATAAGAAAGAAACATTGAACTCTAATTAATGATGTCCACATCTAAAGTATTTAGGGAGAAGAGTACTGATATCTGGCAATTTACTTCAAAATGTATCAAATAAGATGGATTGCTAGATGCTAGAGAAATAAACAGATGGACAGACAGCAAGCATAATAAATTTAGTGGTGGAATCTAGATGGCAGGTATATAAGTATTCATTATAAAATTAATAGTTTTCATTACAAAACATTGTATGAAATCAACTAAGTTCCAAAGAGTTAAAAAAAAAAAGACACTACATTATTTGCTGTAGTTATCTCTGGGATGATGGACATGAATATTAATTTTTTTTAATGCCAGGGCTAAAATTTTTCACTCATTTTCCTTAGATGTACATGATATTCAATGGAGAAAATTATGAAAATACTTAATCTCTGTTGAATGCTTACTATATACCAAGAACTGTTGTGTTTTACACAGAACACCTTTTTAAAAATATATTTATTGATTTCAGAGAAGGGAAAGGGAGAGAGATAAAAACATCAATGATGAGAGAGAATCATTGATCAGCTGCCTCCTGCACGCCCTACAGTGGGGATCGAACTTGAAACCCAGGCATGTGCCCCAACCAGGAATCAAACCATGACCTCCTGGTTCATAGGTTGTCGCTCAACCACTGAGCCATGCTGGCCGGGCCAGAACACATTTTTTTAATTGTCACAACATCTCTTCAAAGTAAGTACTATCAGTCATCCCTGTTTTACAGATGGAAAAATCAAGGCACATAGAAACTAATTTGCCTAAAGTCACAAGCTTGTAAAGTGGGAGAGCCTGGATTCAAATCCAGGCAATCTGACTCAAAGAGGTTGCTTCCTTAAACTTCCATATAATGCTACTTCTTTGAAAAATACAAAGAAAAAAAAATATCCCATAATGCACAAAGAAAAAGCATAGTTAACAGATAAACACTTTTTCTTGTATGGATAAAGAATCATTTAAGCATCACTTCTCTAATTCCCACCTATTTGGGGCATTTAAGTTATGGTTTTTGTTTTTTTCTTATGCTGTAGTGAAGATGTGGCATTATTAGGGTCAAAGCTCTGTGTGTGTGTTTTTTTTTAAGGATCTTATAATTTTGAGGAAGGGTTATACCAATTTACTCACCAATGTATGAAAAGGCCAGCACCTCAATACTCCCTCATCTTGGGTATCATATAAAAAATCTTTTGTTTTGCCCCACCAGTATGACTCAGTGGTTGAGCATCGACCTATGAACCAGGCCGTGGTTCAATTCCTGGTCAGGGCACATGCCCAGCTTGCCGGATTGATCCCCAGTGTGGGGTATGCAGGAGGCAGCTGATCAATGATTCTCCTCATCATTGATGTTTCTCTCTCTCTCTTCCTCACCCTTCCTCTCTGAAATCAGTAAAAATGTTTTAAAAATCTTTTGTTTTAGCCCTAGCCAGTTTGCCTCAGTGGATAGAGTGTCGGCCTGTAGACTGTAGGGTCCCAGGTTCCATTCTGTTCAAGGGCACATCCCTGGGTTACAGGCACAATCCCCAGTAAGCGGCATATGCAGGAGGCAGCCAATCAATGATCCTCTCTCATCATTGATGTTTCTCTCTCTCTCTCCCTCTCCCTTCCTCTCCAAAATCAATAAAAATATATGTTTTAAAAAAAGAAAGTAGAGTAAGGTTTTAAAAAAAGGTCTCTTGTTTTACAGGCAAATAATGGTTATGCCTCAATGTTATTTTAATTTATATTTCTACTATGGAAGTTGAAACTTTGTCTTATTGACCATTTTATTTCTACTTCAGTGAGTTGTCTGGTCAGTTCCTTGTTTATGTTCTTATTAAGGGACTTAAAATGTAAACGTGCTTCAGTCTTTATATAGCCAGACTATTAATATTTGACATAAAAAACAAAGATTTTTCCTCTTATTTGTCTTTTAATTTTTTTTTACTTACTTTCATTCAGCCATTTACTCTTTGCATAGTAAAACCTATCGACCACTTCATTTATGAAAGTTTAGAAAGTTCTCCCATCCAGAGATAATACAACTAATACACCTATTTTATATTACCCTTATTTTATTATTTCATTTTATAGCACCTATATTCTCTCTAAACTTTCCTGATTCCCTTCACTTTATCATGATTTATTCATGGAAAAGTTTACTTACTATTCTAGATCAGTTCCCAGTTTCACAGCTATGTCTTCATATTCCTGTCTATTTTTAGCAATAAGCTCAAGACAACCTAAACAAGTGAGCTGGGAAGCCGCAACTCGAGAAGCAAGAGTCTCTCCTGTAATAAGAAAGATGACAATTACTCACAAGAATGCAACTAGCATGTGGTTATTAATGTTATTTATGTTAAGTACCCACACTACACAGATGAGAATAGAGATAAGTGCTCAGAACAAATCTTGGTTTTTTTTATCATCCTCCCCTAAATGTTGCTTCAACTATATATAATTTCACCTGGAATTATCTTCCATAAAAGGGATTCTAAAAAGAACAAGATTCCAATGATTTATCAGTAGTTTACCTGGCATAGTCACCATCGGTGTCCCAGCCCACAGGACATCCATTCCTGTGGTGTGCCCATTACAGAGTGGAGTGTCCAGGCAGACATCAGCCAGCTGGCCTCTCCTGACATGTTCTTCTTTAGGAGCAACAGGTGAAAAAATTATACGGTTCTGGGGAAGACCCATGTTTTGTGCATACTGTTGAATATTAGGTTCTCCTACTGCTGGAAAACGCAACAGCCACAGCACACTATTGGGAACACGCTTCAGAATCTAAAATAGGGAAAATGGTAATTATTAATAGCAGCTCTGCCCTTCTCCAGAAAGGTTCCTATAGAGTTCTAATAATTTAACCACATTCTACCCTTTTCACCCAGATAGCAGCCTACTGTGAACTTATAAGTCTTTCCTTCACATAGATAAGTTAGATCAACTGAACTGTAGGTTCCTATTCTGCTAAACTGTCCCCAAAGAGAGTTAAAAGAAACAAACTGATGTAAGAAGATACAAAACAAGATACTAACTGGCAAAATCTTAGGCAGTGATTTTGTAGAGGAGATAGCAATTTTCCACATCAAATTTTAAATCTCCCACCATGACACAACAGTTAGTTCACACTTGCCTAACTTTATTTACCTAATCTAGATCAGATGTCAGCAGACTTTTTGTAAAGGTCCAGAGAGCAAATATTTTGGACTTTGCAACCACATAGACTCTGTCCTAACTTTAGGCTCAGTTCTCCTTTGTCACTGGAAGGCAGCCACAGACAATATGTAAACAAGTAGATATGGCTGTGTGTCAATAAAATTTTATTTACAAAAGCAGGCAGTGGGCTGAATTTGACCCACAGGCCAATTTGCCAATGCCCGATTTAAATCTACATCTACTCAATGTACCTTACTAGTTCACCATCCCCTCTCTGAAAGCCATAGGAAGAGATGAGTTTCAGAATTCCGAGTATTTCAATTTTTTTTTAATATATTTTATTGATTTTTTTACAGAGAGGAAGGGAGAGGGAGAGGGATAGCGAGTTAGAAACATCGATGAGAGAGAAACATCGATTCAGCTGCCTCTTGCACGCCCCCTACTGGGGATGTGCCCTTGACCGGAATCGAACCTGGGACCCTTGAGTCCGCAGGCCGACGCTCTATCTGCTGAGCCAAACCAGCTAGGGCATATTTCAAATTTTTAAAAAGTGTACATGCATGTATATTACATTAGAGTCTCAGCAGCAACTTCCTGTAAATAAACACATTAGCATCTGTGCATCGAGATGTCAGAATATTCACAGAATATTCCAGGGGTCCTCAAACTGCAGCCCGCCAAAAACATTTATCCGGCCCGCCGGGTGTTTTTGCCGCTGCTGTGTGCATAGGAATTTGTTCATAGTTTTTTTTTAAACTATAGTCCGGCCCTCCAACGGTCTGAGGGACAGTGAACTGGCCCCCTGTTTAAAAAGTTTGAGGACCCCTGGAATAAGAGACCATAAATAGTTCAGGTAAATGTGCAGCCAAATAAATTTACCACAAACATGACAACACTTATCAGTTATCAGATTTTTTTCAATATTGGGAAGTAAAGATTAAGGAATAGTAAACCTGTACTCATCTGCTTCCTCTTCTCCTCCACCCTCCCCTCTCCAAAGGGGGGAAAAAAACAGATATTAATCAGAAAAGAAAGCAACCAAGAATCATCTCCATTTTAGCTCCATGGAATAAGAACAAATTATGGAAGGCCCTGGTCGAGTAGCTCAGGTGGTTAGAACGTTGTCCAATGTGCCAAGGTTGTGGGCTCCATCCCCAGTTAGAGCACATATAAGAATCAACTAATGAATGCATAAATAAGCAGAACAACAAATCAGTATCTCTATCTCTCTCTCCTCTCTCTCCCTGTCCCCCTCTCTCCCTCTATCATTAATTTATTTAAAAAAATAAAATAAAATGCCCTAGCTGGTTTGACTCAGTGGATAAAACATCAACTGCAGACTGAAGGGTCCTGGGTTCGATTCCGGTCAAGGGCACATAACTTGCTTGCAGGCTTGACCCTCAGCCCTGGTCGGGGAGCATGCAGGAGGCAACCAACCAATGTGTCTCTCTCACATCAATATTTCTCTCTGTCTCTCCCTCTCCCTTATAATATCCTTGGATGAGAATCAACAAAAAAATGGAAAAAAAACAAAAACAAATATGGATACCAAAGGTTGGAACCTTCAGAGATCCTCCTTATGCAAACTGGTCTTATGAGCTGACTAAAAGTTAATGGCATAAACTAAATCCTTCCTGTTATATCTCTACAATATTGCAAGAATGTTAAACATGGGTGAATAAGCATGATGTTTGCTATTCATTTAGACCAGGGGTGGGGGACTTGTTTTCTGCCAAAGGCCATTTGGATATTTATAACATCATTTGCGGGCCATACAAAATTATCAACTTAAAATTAGCTTGCTATATTTCATGAAACATTTAATTAACTCACCCCCTAATGCCTTGGCAGGGCCAGACCAAATGACTGTGCAAAAGCCTTATAGGGCCTGCACGTTCCCCACCCCTAGTTTAGACCATGGGCTGACAAACTAACTAGTCTGTAAGCCAAATCTTGCATGTTGCCTATTTTTTGTCAATCAAATTTTATTGGAACACACCTATGTTCATCCATTTATATAACCATTTATGGTGTTTTCCTGATCCAACGGCAAAGATGAACAGAGGTGACAGAGAGTATGGACTGCAAAACTAAAAATTTTAACCAAACAGCATAAATTGTAACTTCTGCCAAGCAGCCTGAAACCCTGCACGACGGCAGCCATCCTTGGCCTGAACCAGAGCCCCTCCCAAGAGTCTCCAGTAACCAACATGCCCAGTGTCCTGCTTCAGAGTGCCATCAAATTCCCACCCAACCAACTCCAGAACCAAAACACCCAAAGGGCAGACTCAGCTAGAATAAGACTCCTGCAAAAGTGACTCCCACTCTCAAGGGTCAGTCCCCACACAACAGCTCAACCACAGTAGGCACGACTAGCCCTCACAGTCAGCCAGCCTGAGTGAGGGTCAATTCCACCTACTGATATGCCAGCACCAATTGAAGCATAACTACAACAAGAGGGAACACACAACCCACACAGGGGATACCCCTGGAGGACCAAGCTCAGGTGATTAGAGAGACTGTGCAACTGAGCCCTACAAGACACTTTCTATATAAGGCCACTCTGTCAATATCAGGAGACAGAACAGATTAACCTCATACATAGAAACAAACACGGGGAAGGGGCCAAAATGAGTGTTAAAGATAAAGAGAGAACCTTAAAAGTAGCAAGAGAAAATCAGTTAATAACCTACAAGAGAGCTCCCATAAGACTTTCAACTGATTTTTCCACAGAAACTTTGCAGGCCAGAAGACACTGGCACAAAATATTCAAAGTGATGAAAAGAGAATGATCCAAGATGTAAGTGGATGTTACACTAACCACCTCCCAGAACCAAACTGGAATTACAAATAAAATATAAAACAATCAACCTGAATAACCAACTGGAGACTAGCTGAACCTTATAACCAAGGATTTACAGAAGAAGAAGTCACAGTGAGACTGGTAGGAAGGGCAGAGACACGAAAAGGGTTGGCCCTGCTTCCACAGGCAGCAGCTGAGATTCAGGTGGATATTTCAGCTGCAAAGGTTCCCCCCCTGCAGAGATGGGTTCTCTGGGAATATATCCGAAGAGACCCAAAACACTATTGCAAAAGAATATATGCAGCTCTACGTTCACTGCAGCATTATTTACAATAGCCAAGATTTGGAAGCAGCCTACGTGTCCATCAGTAGATGAGTGGCTAAAAAAGCTGTGGTACATTTACACAATGAAATACTACTCAGGCATAAAAAAGGAAGGAAATCTTACCTTTCATAACAGCATGGATGGACCTAGAGAGTATTATGTAAGTGAAATAAGCCAATCAAAGAGAGACAAATACCATATGATTTTACTTATATGTGGAATCTAATGAACAAAATAAACTAACAAACAAAATAGAAACAGACTCATAATTACAGAGAATAGATTGACAGCTGTCAGAGGGGAAGGGGATTGGGAAGATGGGTGAAATTAGGTGAAGGAATTAAGCAAACATCAGTATGGTGATTACCAGAGGGAAAGAGGGGTGGGGGAATGTAGAAGAGAGTAAAGGGGGATTAAATGATGATGGAAGGAGACTTGACTTTGGGTGGTGAACACATAACACAACATACAGATGATTATAGAACTGTACACTTGAAACCTATATAATTTCATTAACCAATGTCACCCCAGTATATTCAATAAATTTTTTAAAAAAAGAAAAAGTAAAATACATCACAAGAACTAAAAAAATAAATAAAGGACCTACAACCAAGTCTATTCTACCCAGCAAGGCTATAATTTAGAATTGAAGGAGAGAGAAAACAGTTTCCCTACAAGAAAAAGCTAAAGGAGTTCATCACCACTAAACGAGTATTATAAAAAAAAGTTAGACTTCAAGTAGAAAATAAGAGATCAAATATAAATAAGAAAATATAGAAAAGAAAAAAATCTTACTGAAAAAGGCAAACGCTTAGTAAAAGCAATGCATTAACCAAGTTAGTACCAAGGTTAAAAGACAAAAGAAGAAAGATCACGTGTAATTACAACAAATTAAGATACACATAAACACACACATACAAAAAAAAGTAAAAAAAAAAAATGACCAAAGCATAAAAAGTGGAAGAGGTAAGTAAAAATTGCAGTGAATTTACAATGTGTTGGAAATTAAATTACCCAACCATCAACTTAAAATAGACTGCTATAAGCACAGCTTGCTATATATCAAGCACATGGTAACCACAAACCAAAAATCTCTAAGATAAAAAAAAAATTAAGAGAAAGGAATCCAAACATAAACTATATAAAGTCATCAACATCGCCCTAGCCGATTTGGCTCAATGGATAGAGTGGATAGAGCGTCAGCCTGCAGACTGAAGGGTCTCAGGTTCAATTCTGGTCAAGGGAACATGCCCAGGTTGCGGACTCGATCTCCAGTAGGGGGTGTGCAGGAGGCAGCTGATCAATGATTCTCTCTCATCACTGACGTTTCTATCTCTCTCCCTCTCCCTTCCTCTCTGAAATCAATAAAAATATTAAAATAATAATAATAATAAAGTCAACATCAAAGAGAGCAGGAGAATAAAGAACAGAGAAGAATTACAAAAACAATATACCATTTGCAACAGCATCGATGGACCTAGAGCATATTATACTAAGTGAAATAAGTCTGTCAAAGAAAGACAAATACCATATAATTTCACTTATATGTGGAATCTAAAGAACAAAAGAACAGACCTAGATGCAGAGAACAGAGGGGACTGGGTGGAAAAAGGTGAAGGGATTAAGAAGTACAAATTGGTAGTTGAATAGTCACTCACAAAGATGTAAATTACAGCATAGGGAATACAGTCAATAATATTGCAATAATTGCCCTAGCCGGTTTAGCTCAGTAGATAGAGCATCAGCCTGTGGATTGAAAGATCCTGGGTTCGATTCCAGTCAAGGGCACACGCCTGGGTTGCGGGTTCGATCCCCAGTGGGGGCCGTGCGGGAGGCAGCCAATCAATGATTCTCTCTCATCATTGATGTTTCTATCTCACTCTCACTCTCCATTCCTCTCTGAAATAAATAAAATATATTTTTTAAAAATTGCAATAATTATGTATGATCACTCTGTAAAAGTACATGATTGTTTAACATAATATTGAAATGTAAACTGCAACTCAAAAATGAAGACAATAAAATGACAACTACTATATACTTGCCAATAATTACTTTATATGTAAATAGATAAATGATCCAATCAAAAGACATAGGGTGGCTGAGTAAAAAAACAAGACCTGTATATATGCTCCCCAAAAGAGACCCACATTTCAGATTGAAAGACACACAGATTAAAAATAAAGAGATGGCCCTGGCCGGTGTGGCTCAGCTGGTTGGGCATCATCCTGTGCAACAAAAGGTTGCTGATTCAATTCCCAGGGAGGGCACATGCCCAGGTTGCAGGCTCAATCCCCAGTACAGAGTGTGCAGGAGGCAACCAATCAATGTCTCACTCTCATATCAATGTCTCTCTCTCTCCCACCCCCCTCCCTCCCTTCTTCCCTCTCCCTTCCTCTCTCTCTGTAAAAACCAATAAAAGCATGTCCTCAAGTGAGGAGTACTAAAAAAAAAGTGAAGGGATAGAAAAAATAATTCATGTAAATTGAAATGAAAAAAAAGCTGGGATAACAATACTTATAGCAGACAAAATAGACTTTAAAACAAGGAATGTAATAAATAAGACACAAAGAAAGGTGTTTCATAATGATAAACTGATCAACCCAACAACAGGACAGAACTCTCATAAACATCTGTGCACCCAATGTAGGAGGACCTAAATATATAAAGCAAACATTGATGGAAATAGAAAGATTGACAGTAATATGGCATTAGTAGGGGACTTTAACACATCAATGGATAAACCATGCGGACAGAAAATGACACATTAGACCAGATGAACATAACTGTTATTTTTAGGACATTTCACCCCAAAGCAATAGAATATACAGGGTGTCCCCAAAAATGTATGAATAATTATAAAGACAGTGTTAATTAAAATACATTTCATTTTTCAAAACTGAGCTATCAGCTGTTAAAAAAGTGTGTATTGCCCTAACCGGTTTGGCTTAGTGGAGAGAGCGTCAGCCTGTGGACTCAAGGGTCCCAGGTTCGATTCCGGTCAAGGGCATGTACCTTGGTTGCGGGCACATCCCCAGTAGGGGGTGTGCAGGAGGCAGCTGATCGATGTTTCTCTCTCATCGATGTTTCTAACTCTTTATCCCTCTCCCTACCTCTCTGCAAAAAATCAATAAAATATATTTTTTTTAAAAAATTGTGTATACATTTTTGGGGAACACCCTGTATATTCTTTTCAAGTGAACATGGAACACATTCCAGGACAGACCATATGTTAGGTCATAAAAATGTCTCAATACATTTAAGAAGATTTAAATCATCTCAAGCATCTTCTGTGATCACAACAGTATGAAACTAGAAATCAATTGCAAGAAGAAAACTGAAAAACACACAAAGCTAAATAACATGCTACTAAACAATGATTGGGTTAACAATGAGATCAAGGAGGAAATCAGAAAATACCTCTAGTCAAATGAAAATGAAAACACAAGAACCCCAAATCTATGGTACACAGCCAAAACAATTCTATGAGGGAAATTCACAGAAATACAGGCCTACCTCAAGAAACAAACAAAAAAATCTCAAATAAACAATCTAACCTTACACCTACCAAACCCAGAAAAAGAACAGAGGCCACAGTGGGTAACGGAAGAAAATAATAAAGATCAGAGAGGAAATAAACAAAATACAGTAAAAAAACAAAACAAAAAACAAAAATATGATCAGCAAAACCAAAAGCAGGTTCTTTGAAAAGATGGATATACCTTTAAACAGACTCATCAAAAAAAAAGAGAAGAACCAAATAAATGGGCAAGATGCACAAGGGAGATAAACTGTAAAAAAACTAGCAGCATCGATCAGACCATCAAACCTCAGAGGGAAGGTAGAGGAGGGTGGGGGTCAGGGGGAGATCAACCAAAGGACTTGTATGCAGGAATATAAGCCTAACCAATGGACACAGACAACAGGGGGGGTGAGGGGGCAATGGGGGGATAAGGACACATATACCTTAATCAATAAAGAAAAAAAAAGAAACTAGCAAAAGTGATTATATAAAAGCCAGGTGAAATGGTTACTTTTGGGAGGTTCACAGAGGGTTGTGATTGGGTGGGGCACATGGAAAGACTTCTACACTGGCTAGCAGAGTTCTAATTGTTGACCTGGGTGGTGACTGCAAGGATGTTTGCCTCGTAATAATTCACCAGTCTATATATTTGTTTTGTGTGGCTTCCTGTACCTGTGTTTTATTTTACAATAAAAAGCATGACAAGCCTGGCAGGTGTGGCTCAGCAGCTGAGAATCAACCTAGGAACCAAGAGTTCACCGGTTTGATTCCTGCTCAGGGCACATGCCTGGGTTGTGAGCTCAATCCTCAGTAGGGGGCCTACAGGAGGCAGCCAATCCATGATGTTCCTCTCTCATTGATGTTTCTATATATCAATTCCTCTCTCTTACTCTCTCTCTCTAAAAATCAATTTAAAAAAACCTTATTAAAAAAAAGTGTGACCTAGAATAAACAGTTAAAAAAAAGATTTAAAAGAGAAGTGACACTACAGAAATGCAAAGGATTATAACAATACTAGAGGCCCGGTGCACCAGTGGGGTCCCTCAGCCTGGCCTGCACCCTCTCACAATCCGGGACCCCTCGGGGGATATTGGACTGCCAGTTTCGGCCCAATTCCCACAGGCCAGGCTGAGGGAATTCGTGCACCGGGCCTCTAGTATGCATGTAAGATCTTTGGTTAATCTCTTCCCGCCCTCCGCCCTCCCTCCTCCCCCCTGAGATTCATCAGTCTATTCCATGTTTCCATGCCTGTGTGGTGAGCGTCTGCCCCCTGATGGTCAGTGCATGTCATAGCTACCGGTTGAACAGTCAGACAGTCGCTTAGGATTTTATATATATATAGATGCTAACAAACTGGATAACCTGGAAGAAATGGATATATTCCTAGAAACCTACAATCTTCCAAGTCTGAATCCAGAAGAAACAAAATCTGAGCATACCAATAACTACTAACAAAATGAAGTCAGTATCAAAACACTCCCAGCAAACAAAACCCTGGACCAAATGACTTTGGATGTAAATTTTACTAAACATTTCTTAACACCTATGCTTCTCAAACTATTACGGAGAAGGAATGGTTCTCCCCAAATTTTACAAGGCCAGCATTACTCTAATATTAAAATCAGACAAAGACACTACAAAAAAAAAAAGAAAGAAAGAAAATTATGGGCCAATATCCCTGATGAACATAGATGTAAAAATCTTTGACAGAATATTAGCAACTGAATTCAATGATCCATTAAAAAGATCAGAGTCCATAATCAAGTGGGATTTATTCCCAGTACACAAAGTTGGTTCAATACTACAAATCAATTGTGACACAACACATAAAATAATTAAAGATAAGAAATATATGATCATATCAATATATACAAGGTGGGAACAGAGTGAACATTCCTCAACATAACAAAGGCCATATATGACAAAGCCACAGATAACATCATACTCAATGGTAAAAAGCTGAAAGCTTTTTCTTTAAGATCAAGAACAAGACAAGGATGCCCAGTTTCACCACTTTTATTCAATACTACAGGCCCAGTGCATGAAATTCGTGCACTGGTGGGGGGGGGTGGGCAGGTCCCTCAGCCCGGCCTGCACCCTCTTGCAGTCCAGGAGTCCTCTGCGGATGTCTGACTGCCATGGAGGCAGGAGAGGCTCCCACCACTGCTGCTGCGCTCACCAGCCATGAGCCTGGCTTCTGGCTGAGAGGCGCTCCCCCTGTGGGAGCGCAATGACCACCAGGGGACAGCTCCTGCATTGAGCATCTGCTCCCTGGTGGTCAGTGCACGACATAGCAACTGGTCATTCCACCATTTGGTTGATTTGCATATTAGCCTTTTATTATATAGGATAGTATTGGAAGACCTAGCCATAGCAATGAGAAAAGAAAAAAATAAAGGCATCCGAATTGCAAAGGAAGAAGTAAAACTGTCATTATTTTCAGATGAGATGATCCTATATAGAGAGATCCCTAAAGAGTCCCCCAAAAACTATTGGAATTGATGAATGAATTCAGTAAAATAGCAGGATACAAAATTAATATTCAGAAATCAGTTGCATTTTCATGCACCAATAATAAACTATCAGAAGGAGAAATTAAGAAGATAATCCCATTTACAATTGCATAAAAAATACCTAGGAATAAATTTTTTTGTTGTTGTATTTTTTGTTTTGTTTTTTTGTTAAACCTCACCCAATGATATGTTTTTCCATTGATTTTTAGAGAGAGTGGAAGGGAGAGGGAGAGACAGAGAGAAACATCGATGTGAGAGAGACACACTGATTGGTTGTCCCCCACATTCACCCCAACGAGGGCCAGGGAACCTGCAACCAAGGTACATGCCCTTGACTGGAATCGAACCCGGGACCCTTCAGTCTGCAAGCAGACGCTCTACCCACTGAGCCAAACTGGGTAGGGCTTGTATTTTTTTATTTATCTTTTTTGCTGTTATATTTTTAAAATTTATCTTTATCTTTAATTTATATTTATTACAGATGTCCCATTTTTTCCTCATTGACCCCTTTCACCCTGCACCTGGATCCCCACAACCACAGGCCTTCACCACACTATTGTCTGTGTCCATGGGTTATGCACATCTATAATAATAAAAGCGTAATATGCTAATTAGGCCAGATGACCTTCCGGAGCAAGCCAGGGCTGCAAGGGAAACCCAGGTCCCGGGTGCCAGAGGGAAGCTGGTACCAGCAGCCAGGGGAAGGAAGGCCTATTCTTGCACGAATTTCGTGCATCGGGCCTCTAGTAGACATGTAAGTTCTTTGGTTAATCTCTCTCCACTCACCCACCCAACCCAACCTTCCCTCTGAGATTCATCAGTCTGTTCCATGCTTCTATGTCTCTGGATCTATTTTGTTCATCAGTTTATTTTATTCATTGGTTCCACATATGAGTGAGATCATGTGATATTTGTCTTTCTCTGACTGGCTTATTTCACTTAGCACAGCGGTTCTCAACCTGTGGGTCACGACCCCTTTGGCAGTCGACCGACCCTTTCACAGGGGTCGCCTAAGACCATCCTGCATATCAGATATTTACATTATGATTCATAACAGTAGCAACATTACAGTTATGAAGTAAAAACGAAAATAATTTTATGGTTGGGTCACAACATGAGGAACTGTATTTAAAGGGCCAGAAGGTTGAGAACCACTGACTTAGCATAATACTCTCCAGGTCCCTCCATGCTGTCTCAAAGGGTAAGAGATCCTTCTTTTTCACAGCCTAGGAATAAATTTAACCTAGGAGGTAAAGAACCTATCCTTGGGCCCTAGCCAATTTGGCTCAGTGGATGCATCAGCCACCAGGACACTGAAAAATCTCGGGTTCAATTCGGGCAAAGGGCACGTACCTTGGCTGCAGGTTCGATGCCCAGCCCTGGTTAGGGTGCATGTGGGAGGCAACGAATCCAATGTGTCTCTCTCACATCGATGTTTCTCTCTCTGTCTCTTCCCCCTCCCTTTCACTCTCTAAAAATCAATGGAAAAATGATATTCTCGGGTGAGAATTAACAACAACAAAAAAGAACCAATACTTGGAAAACTATGTCATTGAAGAAAGGTACTGAAGACGACAAATAAATTGAAGCATATACCATGCTCATGGGTAGGAACATTTAACATTATTAAAATGTCCATACTTCCCAAAGCATCCTACAGAGCCTAAGCAATACTTACAGGGTAAAGAAAGTTTCTTTAAAAATGGTGTGGGGAGCACTGCACAGATACATGCAAAAAAAATGAAACTAGATCACTTTCTATACAAGATACAATAAACTCAAAATGGATTAAAGACTTAAATGTAAGTCCCGAAACAATAAAACTCCTAGAGGAACACACATGCGGTCAACCCCATGACACTGCTTGTAGCAATGTTTTTGAATTTGTCTCCTTGGGCATAAGAAACAAAGGGAAAAAAATAAACAAATGGGACCACATCAAATTAAAAGGTTTTTGCATTGAGAAGGAAACCATCAACAAAAATGCAACCTACTAAATGAGAGATATTTACCAATGATACATCCAATAAGAAGTTAATATCTAGCCCTAGCAGATTTGGCTCAGTAGATAGAGCATCAGCCTGTGGACTGAAGGGTCCCGGGTTCGAGTCCGATCAAGGGCACGTGCCCAGGTTGCGGGCTCGATCCCCAATATGGGACATGCAGGAGGCAGCCAATCAGTGATTCTCTCTCATCATTGATGTTTCTATCTCTCTTTCCCTCTCCCTTCCTCTCTGAAATCAATAAAAAATATACATTTTTTTTAAAAAGAAGTTAATATCTAAAATACGTAAGGAACTCATACAACTTAACACCAAGAAAACAAGAAATCCAATTGAAAATTGGGCAAAGGACCTAAACAGATATTTCTCCAAAGAGAACATACAGATGGCCAACAAAACATAAAAAGATGCTCAACATCACTAATCATTGGGGAAATGCAAATTAAAACCACAATGAGATATCACCTTATACCTGTCAGAATGGCTATGTCAATAAACCAACTAACAAGTGTTGGCAAGGATGTGGAGAAATGGAAACCTTCATGCACTGTGGTGGGATTACAAATTGGTGCGCAGTCATTATAAAAAATAGTATGGAGGGTCCTTAAAAATTTTTTAATAGAATTACCATATAACTCAGCAATTCCACTTCTGGGTATTTATCAGAAGAAATCCAAAACACTAACTTGAAAATATATATGTACCCCTATGTTCACTGCAGCACTATATACAATAGCCAAGATATGGAAGCAGCTTAAGTGTCCATCAATAGATGATTAGAAAAAGATACCATACATATATAAAATGGAATTACTCAGCCATTAAAAAGGAATGAAATCTTACCATTTGTGACAACATTGCTAGACTTAGAGAGTATTATGCTAAGTAAAATAAGTCAGAGAAAGAAGTATCATATGACTTCACTTATATGTGGAATCTAAAGAACAAAATAAATGAAAACAGAAACAAACTCACAGATACAAAGAACAAGCTGATGGTCACCAGATAGGAGGGGGTTGGGAGAACGGGTGAAAAAATTGTGAAAGGGGTTAAGTAGTACAAATTGCCAGTTACAAAAATAGCCATGTGGGTGTAAATCACAGCACAGGAATATAGTCAATAGATGAGTACTCAACTTATTGGGGCAATCACTTTGTAAGGTATATAAACGTCTAATTACTATGTTTCACACCTGAAATAATATAATATTGCATGCCAACTGTAACTGGAAATAAATTTTTTTTAAAAAAGCAGAAATGAGCACAGCCACTCATGAATGAAGGTGGGAGGCAGTCTCAGCAAGATGACCTGTATACCAAATCTTTCCCAGTCTCTACATATTAATAACGAATCTACACAAACTCACATTTGCCCACATTTGCAAAGTAGAAGGGTCAATTTTATACAACTGATTGAAGTTACAATAGACAATGGCATCTTCTGGTAAACCATATTGAGAACGTGTAGTTACAATAATGGTACGGGGAACCTCCTCTCCAGTGGCAGCCTTATTGTTGATCTAGAACAAGAAAAAGAATACAATGATTATACTTAAAGTCAACATAGTCCGATATTTTTTCAATCAGTGAAGAATTAATGTGCAAAATGGTATAGCCGTCAAGAGTCACGTCACTGACCTATAAAATATTCATGACATATTAAGTTAAAAAAAAAAGTTATAACATTATCTTAATTTGGGGGGGGGGGGGGGGGGGGGGTGATGCACTATAAAAGCTTTTCACTCTGTACAAAAAGTTACTTTCAAAGCCCTATTAATCCAACAGCCATGTTTGGCTTACTCTTTTCTTCATGAATGAAATGTCCTTTTCTAAATGAAACACACCCTTTAAGGCTAAACTTAAATTATTCCTCCAAACATTCTTTACTAAGACTGCCTCTCCCCACATTGATCCATTACTGAGTACCCATATACCCAATTATAATCTTATCTTGTAATTCCCACATGTGAGTACTGCCTTACATTGTTATGTAACTTATTCCTGTGTGTAAGGCCATTTCATACATATGGGCATTGTGTTCTACACTCAAAATTCTGTCACTGTACATTTCAACTACACTTTAGTGTGGTGATTGCAAGGAGGGTGGAGATGGAAGAGGGATTAGAAGGGATAAATGGTGATGGGAAAAAATGAAACACACACAAAAAAAGAAAAACAAAAAAAACAAAAACACCTATACTTTAAGTCAAACATGTCTGCTCTAGTGTTTCCAATACCAGGTAATCAGAGGGAAAAAGAACACAACACTGTCTTTTTAGCCCAATAGACACAGTGAGCGATTATTATTAATTCCTTTACCTCCTATTAAGGAGTTGGCCTGTGAGCAAAGAGTTCATTTTGAGCACCGATGGTATAAAATGATGTACAAGTAAAAATTTTAACTCCTAAGAGGTCAGAGATCTTTGCCTTATGATCTTGTGACCGAGCTACATATTCACTTATTCAAGTATGCATTATATATTTATTGAGCACACATTACATTATTGTTGCTAAGACACAAGTATTCAATTCAGTGGAGAATACAAAACCAGGGAATTATGTGTCACACTGGATATAAAGATATATCCAAATATTACAGAGGTTACAATATACAATGGGATCAGGGAAATACAAATTAAAACTGCAATGAGAGATCACCTCACACCTGCCAGAATGGCTATTATCAATAAATCAATAAACAAGTGTTGGTGAAGATGTAGAGAAAAGGGAACGCACAGGCACTGTTGGTGGAATTGTAAATTTGTGTACCCACTGTGGAAAACAGTTTGGAGGCTCCTCAAAAAATTAAAAATAGAACTACCATATGACCCAGCAATCCCTCTCCTGGATATTTATCCAAAGAAATCTGAGGATAAAGACAGGAACAGATTCTTGGAAGAGCTCTTTGAACTGAAAGTCTTAAAGATGAGTAAGAATTAACTAGGGAAAGGATAATTTAGTTACAGAACCAAGTTCATCATTGTTAAGAATAAAGCCACAGAAGGAAATAACAAGATATGAACACAATAGACCCTCACTAGTATAACCTACTGGCTGAATCCAGGTGATTTTAAAATCAAACAAACCTATTTAAGATGCCAATTTCCACTGAATTCATTTCCTCATCTATAAAACAGGGATAATTATGCTTACCTGCTAGAGTTATTATGAGATTTCAATGAGGTGAATGTATACCTGGTGGTACATATTATGCTCTATTATTCTCTTCTCACCTGGGTAGTTGCCAGTCCGTTGCTAATACTGAATCCATTAATTGTTATCTGAATTTGTCCTCTGTTAATCATTTCAATAACTGCTTCTGCAATAGTATTCATAGGAATAACTGGCATATTAAGAGCTGTATTACTGCTGTCTGCATTATCTCCTGCATCAGGACATTTCATCTTTAAAAAAAAATGGCACAAAATGTATCATTAGGGAAAAGATCCCAAATGCAGATAACTTTATTTCAATGACAATATTGACCAGGTCCTGACCTTGACAATTTTCACATCCGGTAAACTATCAAGAAATGCTTTCAGGTCGATGCCATTCAGAACAATCCGATTGTCATAAATGTGCCCATTGGACTTAAAATCGATGACTGCCTTTTTCTAATCAGAAGAAAAAAGTTTCAGACATGTCATTTAGGATGCATAGGGACACTAGCAAGAAAATAAATGACTACAGTTCTTTGCAATTCCCCATAGCACTGTTTTTCTACCTACCTTCAGATGAGGAAACATATTAGCATGATCACCAATAAAGAAAGTATGTGGCATATAAGCCAGTTTTTCAGAATACTGTTCAGCAACTTCAGCTGGTGAAGTTTCCTGATCAGTGATGATATAATCCATGAAAAGCGCCCCACTAGTCCCAGGGTATCCGAGCCACATTGCCTAAGGGGGAAAAAAATAGACTAAGAACCTTCTTCCAAAGGGTCCAAAATTAAGTAAGAAAACAAACAAACAGGGAGGATTGACTCAGCCAAAAGCAATCAAATAGTATTTTAGACTAACATAAGTGCTAAAATGTTTTTCCAATTTACAAGACAAAAGAACTATTTATACCCAACTATGAAATGCATGTCTCTGTATCCATGTACTGTGGGCATTGTGTTCTACACTCAAAATTCGCTGTCCCTGTGCCTTTCAAGAACTATACTTTTTTCCCTTAAGTCAGGTATGTCTGCTCTATTGTTTCCAATGTCAGGTAGCCAGAGGGGAAAAAAGCACATTACTGTCTTTTTAGTCCAATAAACATTGTGAGCAATTATTAATTCCTTTACCTGAATAGGAGCTGGCCGGAGAGCAAAGAGTTCATTTCGAGCACCCTTGGTATAACCATTCATATTTACAAGGATGTGTATACCATCCTGATGGATGCGATCAGCTGCTTTTCCATTGCATGGAATCTATGGAATAAAAAAATAAGAACTCATTAGGTATAATCTCAGACTAATTCAATTAGTTTTATTGGCATTAAACAGAATTCAGATTCCTAGATGCAAAAGTAAGAACACAAATTATATTAATGCAGGTAAAAATATGGTTAAGTGCCATTAAAATGGGCCCAAAGCATTATAGAAACAGAATATATTTAACTCTTGCACAATACAGGTTTGAACAGTGCAGTTTTTTTTTTTCAATAAATATACTGCAAAAATTGTTGGAGATCTGTGACAGTTTGAAAATACTCACAGATGAATTACATAGCCTAGAACTATTGAAAAAAAAAACACAAAAAAGTTATACTGTGAATGCATAAAACATATGCAGATACTAACTATTCTATTTCATCATTTACTACCATAAAAATGTACAAAAATCTATTATAAAAGTTAAAATTGATCAAAATTTTATTACTTACAGACCATATATGACTATTTGCAGTTGACAGAAATGTAAATAAACAAAGATGTGGTATTACATCATAACTGCATAAAATTAACTGTGGTACATACTGTACTACTGTAATAATTTCCTAGCCCCCTCCTGTTGCTACTGCAGTGAGCTCAACTGCTTTATCTGCTTTAAACGCCATGTGATGCTGCTAATCTCTGTGCAAGCAGTTCATCTCTCCAGTAAATAGCGTATGGACTGTGATCTCTCTCAGTTCTCCCATACTTTTCATGGTGTTTAGTGAAACGCCATAAACTTTGAGTAACACATGGGACCCACAGAAAGTGCCACTAGTGATACTGAAAGTGCTCCAAGAAGCAAAGAAAAGTCATGACACTACAAGAAAAAGTTGAATTGCTTGGTATATTCCACCATATTTGAGGTTTACTGCAGTAGGTTCAAGATAAATGAATCCAGTGTAAGTACCATTATAAAAAAAAAGAAAAGGAAATTCAAGAAGCATCTCTGAAGCTATAAAAGCAGAATCAAAAAAAACCTTGCACTTTTGTGAAGTATCTTTCTATCTTGTACTGAAAATGCAACTTTGATGTGGGTGCCAAACTGCTGTAAGAAAGGCATACTTATAGACTTATATGACTCGAGAAAAAGCAGTCACTGTATGACAACCTCAAGCAAAAGGAAGGTGAAGGGTCTAAAGCTGAAGAAAGTAATGCTAACAAAGGATGGTTTGATAATTTTAGAAAGAGGTTTCGCTTAAAAATATCAAAACAGCCCGGCCGGTGTGGCTCAGTGATTGAGCGTCAACCTATGAACCAGGAGGTCACAGTTCAATTTCCAGTCAGGGCACATGCCTGGGTTGAGGGCTCGATCCCCAGTGTGGGGTGTGCAGGAGGCAGCTGATCAATGGTTCTTTCTCATTATTGATATTTCTATCTCTCTCTCCCTCTCCTTTCCTCTCTGAAATCAATAAAAATATTTTAAAAATTGTCAAAACAATGGAAGAAATAGCTTCTGTCAACCAAGAGGCAGCAGGTAAGTTCCCAGATGCCATTAAGATCATTGAGGAAAAAAGATCGCTGCCTGAACAGATTTATAATGCAGATGAAGATACCCTATTTTGGGGGGAGGGGGGGTGCCACAAAAGACATTTATTAGTAAGGAAGAGAAGCGAGCACCAGAATTTAAAAAGCAGGAAGGGATAGGCTAACTGTTTTGTGCAAATGCAGTTTTGTGTATGGTCAGGAATGCCCTTATCTACAAAGCTGCTACCCTCCCACCCATCCCCACCCCTTTACCCCCAACCCTGAAGGGAAAAGATAAACACCAGCTATCAGTCTTTTGGTTTTACAAGAAGACCTGAACTATGAGAATCCTAAGTACCTTGCCAGTATAGGACTCCCTTTTAGGTTCTTTTGATATGGACAATGCCCCTGACCACCCAGAACCCCATAAATTCAACACCAAAGGCATCAAAATGGACTACTTGCCCCCAAACACAATGTCTCTAAGTCAGCTTCTAAATAAGGGAGTCATAAAGACCTTTAAGGCTCATTAAACATGGTACTCTATGGAAAAATTTGTCAACTCTATGGAAGAGACCCCCAATTGAGAGAACATTGTGAATGTCTGGAAGGATTACATCAGGGGTCCTCAAACTGTCCCTCAGACCGTTGGAGGGCCGGACTATAGTTTAAAAAAAAACTATGAACAAATTCCTATGCACACTGCACATATCTTATTTTGAAGTAAAAAAACAAAACGGGAACAAATACAATATTTGTATTTGCATGTGGCCCGAGGGCCGTAGTTTGAGGACCCCTGGATTACATCATTGAAGATGCCATTGTCACAGAAAAAGCCATAAAAGCCATCAAGCCTGAAACAATAAATTCCTGCTGGAGAAAACTGTGTCCAGATGTTGTGCATGATTTCACAGGATTCATGACAGAGCCAATCAAGGAAATCATGAAAGACTGTGAATATGGCAAAAAAATGGGGGTAGGGGGCTGAAAGATTTCAAGATATGGATATTAGAGAAATTAAACAGCTAATAGGCACCAAACCAGAAGAATTAACAAAAGATGACCTGATAGAGATGAGTGCTTCCGAACCAGTGCCAGAAAACAAATTGACATCAGGCAATCTGGGTTCTAATTATTCAAGACTGCTTTTGACTTCTTTTACAACATGATCCCTTTTATGATACAGGGACTAAAACTAAAGCAAACAGTGGAAGGGTTGGGTACCATGTAAAACATTTTTAGCGAAATGAAAAAGCAAAACTGCAGACAGAAATTACAAATGTATTTCTGAAAAATTACAAGTATGCCTGCCTCTCCTACCACCCCTTCTACCTCTACCACTGGAGACAGCGAAACCAACCCATCCCGTTCCTCCTCCACCAGTGCCTACTCAATGTGAATATGAGGATGAAGGCCTTTATGGTTCCACTTCTACTTAATGAATAGTAAATTATCTTGCTGTACAGTTAATAATGGCAAGAACTGCATGAGATATTTTTGTGTCATTATTGCCTACATATTCATCAACATAGAATATGGTGTGCAAGATTTGTATGGAATTGGATAGTCTATCCATAAATAAGCATAAGGTGAGTGATATTTAGTATTAAATTGAGAATGTATTTGTTTACTTACTGCTTTATAACTTTGCTTTCAAAGAATTACATTACCATATGCCTATCAGCCTATAATTAAGGTAAGTGGTTTTTTAATAATGTAACAATGTTTCCAATACTGATTTGAATATGACTGTAATACTGCATGCCACAAAAATTTTATAACTATTCATTTATGAGTATATAGGCTAAGCTACCATGAAGCAATCGTATTGATTACACTAGGCCAGTGGTCGGCAAACTGTGGCTCACGAGCCACATGCGGCTCTTTGGCCCCTTGAGTGTGGCTCTTCCACAAAATACCACGTGCGGGCACACATGTACAGTGCGATTGAAACTTCGTGGCCCATGCGCAGAAGTCGGTATTTTGTGGAAGAGACACACTCAAGGGGCCAGAGAGCCGCATGTGGCTCGTGAGCCACAGTTTGCCAACCACTGGTATAGGGTACACATAAGGGTGAATGGTGGGTGAAAAGTATTGGCAAACCAAGTTGTGAAGGCCACACTGAAGAGTTTAGACTTCAGTCAATAAGCAGTGAGTCTCTTTAGACCTCAAAGGTGGAGGGCAGTATGATTCTCAGTCACAGAGTCCAACTCTTCATCAAGATATACTGTAAAAACAACAGCTATCTTGCAAAAGATGTTGGTAAATATTAAGTATTAAATGACAAGTCTCACAACCCTCCTGCTAAGACTTCAAAGACTCATATTCAAATTACTACATATACTATATATTGGGTATCACTATTAGTCACCAAAGTGGTCAATAAAGTCTATAAAAAATAACTCTTGTCTACACCCTTAGTAAATTAATTCCCCCACAGGCTTCAATCTTTTTTTGTTGTTGTTAATCCTCACCTGAGGATGAGGATGTTTTTTCCATTGATTTTAGAGAGGAGAAGGGCGGGGGAAGTGGAAGGGAGAAAAAGAGAAGAAACAACAATGTGAGAGTTGCTTCCCATATGATTCTGACCTTGGGGGGCCCAGAAGTCTAACCTGCAACCCAGGTACTTGCCCTTATCTGGGAATTGAACCTGTGATCCTTTGGTGTGAGGGCCGACGCTCTAACCACTAAGCACACTGGCCAAGGCCAAAGGAACCATTTTTAAAATGATCTATTTATTCTTCTTCCAAGTCACCATTTTGTTCAATTCATTCAATTAATATTAAGTATCTACTGTCCAAGTGCTGACTGAATCCCCAGAAAAGTTTTATGTCCAAGCACAAACATGCTACATTTCCAGTTCATTTGCAACCTCAGCAAAATCCATGCTGATTATAAGGAAATAAGATTAAGGAAATAAGATCAAAGCAATTGCCCATAGGTAGTAGCTGAGGTTAAATACTTGTCATGAAAAATACAAGCTATATGAGAATAGTTTTATTCACTATTTGCTCAAGACAAAAAGAAGTGTAAGCATTTCACCTACCTGAGAAAGGTCAATGAAATGATTGGCTTCTGCCATCACCTTCACTCGGAAGTTTGTGCCATCATCAGGGCTCAGGGCATAACAGAATACCTGAAAGACAGCACCACAGCATATTTAATAACTTTGTCTCCAATCTTTCCAAAACACACTGGGCTTAACATCTAATGGTAACAATAAAGCCACCACTGTGGGGTTTGTTTGGTTTATTTTACCAACAAACTAGAGGCCCAGTGCACGGATTCGGCACTGGTGGGGGTATGGCATGCGGGGGTCGGCCCACTGTGGGAGCGCCACTCAGCTCATCTCAGTCATCTGAGCGGCTGTGGACTCGCCCTCTAAGTGGCTGCTCCCACTGTGGGAGCGCCGCTCATCCTGGTCAGCCGAGCGGCTGATCCTGCTGTGAAAGCACACTGACCACTAGGGGGTAGCTCCTGCATTGAGCACCTGCCCCCTGGTGGTCAGTGCATGTCATAGCGACTGGTCGACCAGTAGCTCTGGTCGTTCCGTCGTTTGGGCGCTGGACTTTTATATATATAGATAGTGACTCTAGGGAAACACTAATCTTACCTCAAATTTATCAGGATTGTGCATGCCTGGAATCGACTGCATAAGGTGAGAAGTAGGATGATTCCCAAAGTCAGAACTCACATATCCTACACGCAGTCGACCATCACTGAGCTTCAAATCCTTTGGATGTTCATATGGTGGTTTATGAAGGACATTAATCTACCAATGGAATCCAATACTTGTTAGAAATTTTCATCTAGAAAAAATGATTTAAAAACACACCACCAAATCTGCACCTCACTCCTGTTAGGAATGGTTTACACACAGTACTTCATTTAATTCATATAGCCAGTTCAATGCAACCTTAGTAGTTTATATAATATGCTTCATACTTTCACCTGTTCCCTCAGAAACAGCCTGAGCAAATCTAAAATTTGTAGGAAGGAGGCAGTATAGACAGAGCATGACAAACCCTGCATTTTAGAAAATTGTGTAGGGAAGCATTTTAAAAAACAAATAGAATTATATTTTGCAGTGCAATATATTCTGCCAAGCAAATTCTCACCTTTGATCAAGTATGTAGTGTTCTAATTCTCAAAAGTGAGTATAAAATATCAACATTTTATTAAACATTATGGCTTTTCCTTTTATTACTGAAATATCTGGGTGACATTTAATAAATTTATATAGGTTTCAGGTGTACAATTCTATAATACATCAAGTTTATATTGTATTGTGTATTCACCACCCAAAGTAAAGTCTCCTTCTGTCACCCATCCCCCCCAATCTCCACCCCCTCTGACACCTGTCAGTCTGTTCTCTGTATCTATGAGCCTGTTTCTATTTTGCTTGTTTATTTTGTTCATTGGATAGACTTCGAGAATATCATGCTAAGTGAAATAAACCAGTCAGAAAATGACAAATACCATGTGATTTCACTTATATGTGGAATCTAATGAACATTACGGTTTTCAAATTAAAGGAAAACACCAACAATTTATTGTAAGTATTTCATTTAAGAATTCCACCTTGTGGGATGGGCTGGGTTCTAACTGAAACAGGACACAATAGAAGGGGCTTCTGGGGTGGCTGACAAAGTTTCATTTCTCAACTTGGGTAGTGTTCACCTTATGGTAACTCACCAAGCAACACGTGTGATTGATGTAGTTTCTGTATGTATTTTACAACAAAAAAATTAAAACAAAAGAGGCGCACCTTATCCAAGCAGAGGTTCCCATGCCTCTCAGCAATGGCCTTCCTAAAGCCATGAGAAAGAGGATATAGCATACTATGATGAGGATGTACAGAAGGCAACCTATTCTTCTCTAACTGGTCAGCCACAATGCTGACCAACTTCTTCATTCGCTCATCGTAGTCTGTCCAATCACAGACAATCTAGAGGAGGCAAAAAAAATAAGTTATACAGAAAACCCTTTCCCAAGATTTAACATTTTATATGTCTTTGGCCTAATGTCAAATAACCTTTTAAAAAAACACTGTCTCCAGGCAGGCTTTGATTAATATGGTACATAACAATACAAAAGTGATTACAACATGGAAAGCCAATTATTGGCTTGTTATTCTTTACCTGCAGGCAATGAGCCAAGTTGCAATAAGCATCAGGAAAATCAGGTTTAAGTTTCAGAGCAGTGCGGTAAGAAGCTATAGCTTCTGGAATATTTCCCGAATCCTGGAAATAAATAGTTAAATGGCTAAATTTTGTCCTAAAATCAAACATTACATGCTAAGATGTACATATTACAATAAACAGGAGTACCTTGTGAATGGAAGCCAGATTGCTGTGGGCATCTGCAAATGCAGGGTTAATCTGAATGGCACGGGTGTAACACTGCAAGGCTCCCTGGACATCCTGCATCTCCTTTAGGGTGTTTCCCATGTTAGAGTAGGCATCGGCAAAGGTAGGACTGATTCTAAAGAAGAGAACACAGGTTTTATCAGGTACAAACACCTTTAACCCCCTGTAATGTGAATTTAATCTGTTATCATTTTAGCACATGCCAAATGCCAAATATTTAAGTTTAAAAGAAAGAAAAATAAAGGCTGTAAGCATCTTACCGAATAGCCTCCTTATAATGCATCAGAGCTTCCTGCAGTTTTCCCTGCTGCTGCAGTACACTTGCTAAATTTGAATGGGCAGCAGCAAACTCTGGGAAGACCTATAAAGAGTCAAGAAAATTGAGTTTCAAAAAACCTGCTAAAACAACAGTGATGACTTACCACAGGAACTTTGTTCAAGTCTATATCCCTGCACTTCTCTCCAGCTTCTCCAAGCCTAGTCATACTCCAAAGCCAAGTAGCTCAAATTCTACCTCTTCCTTTATTTTATACCTCTCCTTGTTTCAAAACATAATGAGATAGACCTTTCTTCATCTTAGTTTATGATGATCACTCCAGCATCTCTCTCCTCTAAAATCTCTCAGCTCCAGCCGAAGCCGGTTTGGCTCAGTGGATGGAGCGTCGGCCTGCGGACTGAAGGGTCCCAGGTTCGATTCCGGTCAAGGGCATGTACCTGGGTTGCAGGCACATCCCCAGTGGGAGATGTGCAGGAGGCAGCTGATCGATGTTTCTCTCTCATCGATGTTTCTAACTCTCTATCTCTCTCCCTTCCTCTCTGTAAAAAATCAATAAAATATATTTAAAAAAATAAAATAAAAATAAAATAAAATCTCTCAGCTCCAAACTCTTACCACACCTACTAATCACCATTACAGCCATCAGGCACTGAAATTATGTACTTAAGTGGCAACATCCCTTGTAATGTAGCTTACTCTTCTATTTTTCTATGCAGATCTCATCTACCCATAAAAGAAACTCAATGTAGGGAATTTTTAAATGTCACACAGGACCTCACTCATACCTTAGGTTTTCAATTACTGGTTCAATGAATGATTCAACCACTATTTTTACAAAAGAGGTGGTTAACATGGCAAACTTAACAGCCCTCCTTCTACTATCACATTGACAAAATACCCAGCCACACCATCCTCAACATACTTCTAATGCTTTACGATACAAGCGAACTGCCTCTTCGATATTTCCCTGTTCTCGTTTGATATTGGCTAAGTTATTCAGTGAGTCTGCATGGGTGGGACACAGCCGGAGAGCTGTATTATAACAATCTTCTGCTTCAGCAACCTAGAAAACAAAGCAAACTATTCAAAACCCATACAGAGGAATCATAGAACTACCAATGATATTATTCTAATAATTGCTTGGTTAAGCCTAATGGCTGGTAAGATTCCAGAAAATATTTTTGTTCTTCTTCCTCTCAACCAAAACTCTGAAGGAAAACAATTTATCACCACAATACTTAATACAATATGTACAAAAAAGACTTTTTTAATCATCCCACATAACAAAGAAATAGACTGAATAAAAATCCTTACACTGCCCTTCTCTTTGAGAGCATTGGCTAGGTTGCAGTAAGCATCAGGGAAATGTGGTTGCAGTTCAATAGCTCGCCTGTAGGTGTCTATTGCCAGATCTATTAGGCCTTGCTCATAGTATACACAAGCCAGGTTGCCGTGCACCACTGCATGATTTGGACTCAAGCTTAGAGCACGAAGGTAAGCTGCCACAGCTCTGTAAATAAAAACACACACACACAAAATGCGACTAACTTTTAATGGATGCTTTGTTACAATTAATTCATGCTATACTATACATAAGTATATCAATTAATTGTAATTAGTTACAATTAATTCATGCTATACTATAGTTAACCTCAAATCAAAATTGCACCTTTATAAAATATATTTCTACACGGAAAAGTTTTCTATTCCCACCTAAGAAATAGACTTTCCTTTGACAACAACCAAAAAAAGTCAGGATTTACTTAGCTTTCTGAATCAGATCAAAGGACTAAGTTAGTCTGAAAGATAACCATTTCAATATTTTTACAATAAATAAAATTTCAACTGAACTCCAAAGTGAGGATAAAGGCTTTGTGGAAAGCCAACAATGAAGTCAGGCAACAATACCTATAAATGAAAGGTAACCAGCAGACCTGATCAGGGAAAAGCAGCATACTAGAAAAGGAAAATGTATTTCAATAGACCCCTGTCATAATTTCAGTCTAAGCTCTCAAGAAAATTATCAAATAGAACATACTCTCACCTGTCAAAAATCCGTGCCTCTTTCAAGACATTTCCTAAATTGATATAAGCATCCAGAAAATTGGGATCGAGGGTGACAGCCTGAAAGTTACAAGACAGTAGTTACTTAGAGCAAGTTAGGATTTCAGATTCACTTCCCAATTAAGAATTTTTATTGAGAACATTTGAGACCTCTAATTATATTTTCTAGTGCATTAAATCTTATTTATTTTTAAAACCCAATTATTTTAGTGCCTACTCATTATTCCCTATTCACAAATCTCAATGTTATCAAATAACTTCTCATGTAATATAAAAAAATGTATATCCTGAAGGGAAGTTTTTTCAATTGGGACTACTCCAATTTCATTTTTCTGAATACTTCTAATGGTTGGCCCTATTTTATTAATGATTAATCAGCCTAAATCTTCTAAAAATATAATGACAGGAAGAAGCAGCGAACTCTAACTGAAAAAGAACATATGTATCTCAGTAACTGCAATTATATACGCAGTAAGACCTTAGCAAGCTATGTAATTAGAGTTGTATACTCAATAAGATACATTACTTAAAGAAGAAACTAACCATTAAATGGTCTCATCCAGATAGTTCTGAAGTTGTCTTAAAATATGCCAGATATATCTAGAGCAGTGATTCTCAACCTGGGCAGTATAATAAGAATTCACCTAAAATGTGTCTGGTTCATCACAGGCCTGTTAAATCAGACCCTCTGAAGACAGGGCCAGGACATCCATATAAAAGATATGTCCTGGCATCCATATCTTTTATATGGATGTCCTGGTGTGCAACCAAGGTAGGCAATCACTGAGCAAGAGAGGTGTAATAACTGCAAACCTTAACTGAAACAGTGAAAAGGTAAAGGTAGTAAGTAACTGTGAATACACTGAAGATTCATAAAGAACACTTCCTTTTCACTTAGATGGCAACTATATAGTAAAGTGATGCACTTAACTTAGATTGTCTCTAGTGATAGATGTCCACCCCCAGAACTCTTAACTTTTTACTATGAAAAATTTCAAACATATACAAAAGCAGAGGAATATAACAAACTTCCAGGTCTCCATTATCCAGCTTCAACAATTAATCATGTCCAATCTTCTTTTTAAATTGATTTTAGAGGGGGGGGGAGAGAGAGAAACATCGATTTGCTGTTCCACCTATTTATGCATTCATTGGTTGCTTCTTGTATGTACCCTGACTGGGGATCAAACCCACAACCTTGGTGTATTAGGACGATGCTCTAACAACTGAGCTATCTAGCCATGGCTAATCATGTTCAATCTTATTTAGTCTAAATTCCAACCTACCTCCCACTCTTCCCAGATCACTTTGAAGGTAACCCCAGACATATCAGTCCATCTGAAAATATTCCAAAATGTACCTCAGGGACTAAATGGAATACTTTTTCCTCCCAACATAACTGTAATACCAATATCACACCTACAAAACTGACAGTAATTCCTTAATATCAAGTATCAATTCATTGGCACAATTCCGTATCAGTTTTGATTCAGGATCCAAATAAAACCCATCTAATTTGTCAACATGACTTTGTCAGGTTCTTTTAATCTTTTAAATTAAAGGTTTAATTTAACTATCCATTTTTACTCCTGTAATTGGTTCAAGAAATCAGATCACTGTCCTATACAGCTTCTCATGGATTGGATTTTGCTGATTGCACCCCTACAATGTCCTTTAACATGTTTCTCTGTCCCATGTATTTCCTATAAATTGGTAGTTAAAACTACAAGTTTAATCAGATTTGGGTTCTTTCCTCGTTTTGCAAGGCTACTTCCCTAGTGCAATTATTTACTTCCATCACAAGGTACACAATCTCTAATTGTTTGTCTCTTTTATGCCACTGATAAATTCCTAAATCTATTAATGGTGATACTCTATCATTCCTTCTTCACTAATTAGCTGGAATATTTCTATAAAGAGAAACTTTCCCATGTCAACTACTGGGTTACCCTGAGGTCCAGTTCACACAATGGAAGAAGGACATGTTTTATTCTTCCCTTTTCAACCAGTTTTCGAAATGAGTTGCTCCTTATCTTCCAAAGGTGATCAATGAATTTCTTTTGAGAATTATGAATTCATGGATTTAAACATATCTGACAAGTTTTAATATATTTCAGTTATTTTTCCTACTGATGCTCAAGTCCCATCTTTAGCCAGTAGAAGCCTCTTCCAGTTGCCTCCTGAGTCTTTTTGGACACAAAGTAATATATCAAAGCTTCCTTGCTTTCTGGTATGACAAGGCACTCCAGATTAATTTGTACATTTCTTACCCTGGATCTGGAATCAGCCTTTTCACCAAGAAGCCCTGCTTCTTTACAGTAAAGCTGCTTGGATTTTTTAAAGGATTTTTTTATTACTAAAAATATATTTTCAATGCAAAACTGGAAAGTACCACATCACATACCATCCAGCAAATGCTATAATACTGTCAGGGAACAAAGATATTATGTGATTGGTTAAGTAAAAGCATATTATGTAGTTCTATTAAAAACACCTTGCACACATGAGCACTTCATAAATACCAATTATTAATTTAATGACTAACCTTTTCAAAGTGATGAATTGCAAGCCAAATTTCCCCTTGTGCATTGAAAACACAGCCAAGATTACTCCAAGCTACTGCAAAGTTCGGTTGCGTCTCAATTGCTTTCAAATAACATGCCTTAGGAGGGGTTAATGAAAGAAGATGGGAGGGGAAGGAGGTAAAGGAAAAGGGGAAAATTTGTACAGGGAAAAAAAAGATTGGGGGGGGAGGGAAGAAGGTGATATCATTATTCCTTCTCTGACCAGCCAAAAGTGACCCTGCAGCATAGGCTCGCTTGCGCCAAAACTAATGCGCTGCCACAGCTGGCTGCTCCTGCGCCTGCGCCACCAGAACCCAAGTGCAAACCACCATGTTCAGTTCTGCCAACCAATGACCAACCCTTACACTGGGACTTATCTGGGAAGTCAGTTGCCTTAAGAATCTATGCTAGACTTCTCTTATCTGAGCACCTAAGGACTCGTTATCTTTTCAAGTGATATCTAGAGGGCGCATTTAATTAAGGCCAAGCCCCCTGACCCCACCCATTTCCCAAAGTGTGTTCTCTGAGGTGTTAATAGGTTTCAATGGAAAAAAGTATTTCATGATCCAATAAATTAGAAAGGCAGGTTTCTTTACTACAGGACTTCCCTAAGCCTTTAATAGTATATACAGGGTTTCCTGATCTCAGCTGATCCTAGACCTTTTCTTTCATTGGGCATTTTATTTTATTAGTATACTATAAAACACATTTTGGGAAATGCTGCTCTAAACAATAACATCAAAACTATGCTATGGGGAGAAAAATGTTTTTCTGCCAAGTTAGATATAAACCCAGGGTATAAGTTACATCCTTGCAATGTCCCTATCTCCCAAGAGGGACTGAAGCTGAAACCTCATATGACAGGATTGCACCTAGGTTGAGGTCCCTGTAATGCGAGCGCAAACGTCGCTTGCGCAACCTAACAGCATCGCACTGCGCAATCGCTGCGAACTGCTGCGCTACATAGAACACCCCTAGACGCAGCAAACGGCCAACCAGATCCATTAATCTACTAGACAGGCCCATAGAGAATATTTGTTTAATGAGATTAGTTGGGACTTGAGGTATGTTAAAACCCAATTTTATCCAAAAAGGCTACAGAATAGGACTGAGGGAGCCAGTCAATCAGATTACTCATCTAGTCAACCGTTCACAGGGGCTCATTTGCACGCATTGCGCATTAACGCTGCGCAGCCTTTGCGCTACTGCAGGGTCACAGCGCATCATCAGAAGAGCAGAATGCTGCAATCCAAACAAAGAAGAAAAAAGGAAAAAAATGAACAACAAGAAGAGTTAGAAGCTTTTACTAGTAAATTATCTAATAATTTTTAATATCAATTAACTTTTACTTATCTTTGACAGAATTGTGGCTATAATTTAAAACATTCTCTTACATAACTTGCTTGTAAATAAAATTATTTTAAGCTGTTTCTGAAGCCACAAGACAGAAGATTCAGGCATGGAGGCAAATTGTTTTGCTGTGGCAGTTACAAACCCGTTACCATATTTCTCATCATGTGACTTTTCGGTGCGTTCCTTGCTGGAAGAGGAGGAGGTGTGTGTCTGCCCTAGATCCAGGCCTCGAGCTCCCTTCAGCGAGGCACCTTACGCATGGAATAGGAGGTTTCACCCACCTGAAACCTTCTAAATACAATATCAATGGTGAAAAACCAAAAACAAGAGAGAAAATAAAAACAAGATCATTAGTAAAAGTTCAACAAAGCAATTGAAATTCTTTGGATGTCTATTACATATGGGAATGAGGACAGTCTCAAGTCTGTAACATGGGAAACATGCAGAAGGGAGAGGGTTAATCAGGGCTACTGCATACAGCAGGGATTTTTACTGGAAGAAAGGCTCTTCATTTTCTACAAAGACAACTTCAATTTGCTTCCATCTACTAGGAATATGCTGGCTTGAATTTTCAAATGCACTGATTACAAAAGAAATACATTGCATTTCATTCAAGAGTATTTTCTTGTTCACTAGTTCTCACAAAAACAGAATAACATTTTTCAAACTAGGTGTCTCCAGAGCTCTGAAATAAAGAAGTCAGCAACCTAAGGCAGGCGCAATGTCTCAGCCTAAACCGATCTCTAAAGCTGCAGTGAAGTGCAATTCATGTTAGCTGTCCGCTTGGTGGGGTGACAATTAATAGCTTATCAAATATTTGTTCTATAAATTACCAATTGGATTTATCAGCTAAGATTAAAATCAATTACAATTCATTAGCTGGAAACCAACATAAGGTTAATCCAAAGTGTCAGCAGAATTTATGAACTATGCACTTAAAACTAGTGCCTTTGAACATGAGATGATACTAAAAAGCCTTCTCCCTCCCTGGATAAAGCAGGCAAACAGACAGCTACGCTGCGCATACACTCCACGCATTAGCATGCGCGTGGGGCTCAGAGCAACAGGTGGGAGTTTCAGAAGCATTCTGGTTTCTCCCCACTCCTCACCCCTGCAGCGCGGTTGCGTAAGGTGGCTTGTAACAAGACAATTTCATTTATAAATTTAATTTAAAATTATACCAAATGCTTTAATAACCCAACCTGGTGTTCAAATTCATTATTTGGTAACACAGAATGCTAAAAGCCACCTTTCCACTTCGGCAAGTTTTCTTTCGATCAGTCCATTTCCCAAACAAACCAGCTTTGTCCTGACTTTTTTTTTTTTAAGGAGGTGGGGTAGGGAGGAATAAAAGAAGGAAGTAAAGAAGGAAAAAAAGTAGACAACTAGGATTGGAAAAGAGGGAAAAGGAACTTGAAGGAAGGAGTGGGGACAAGAAGGGGCAGGATGTTCCAATTATTAATTTGCAATCATTTTAACAGCCTTTCTTCCACTGTAAAAAGGGTGAGGAAGATGAAGGGAGGAAGGTTAAATAAGAATTTAAATGCCAGTATTACAGGGTAACATTTGGATGAAGTTCTTCTCCACTTACAAGCCACAAAGGACTTAGAAGAGCAGCATTTTCAATGGCACCTGCATCATAAGGAGTCTTGAGCCAAATCACAGGCGCTCTGCTTGTCACCAGCAGGCAAGCCTCAGATTTGAAGGAATGTTATTTATTCCCACAAAAGATCATGTCGGAGCCCATTGTTATAAAGATGATCTAGCTCAGCAGAAAGGCTCCAAGATGTTCAGGTTCTTGCTTTACCCCCAGATTTAGAACAGATATGCCAAAGCCTGGCCCTGCTCTAGTCTGAGGCGATTCATGCCGTCAGTTTTCCTCAGTTTCTTAGGACTGTTTTGTGAAGACAGCTCAATGAAGAGTTGAAGACTTGGCAAAAAGTACAAGTTTTCATAACACTGATGTTTAAATGTGCTCTATCAAACACCTACCTTGGCTTCTTCCAAGCGACCCAGGGCTTTGAGCAGGTTCCCCAGGTCACTGCGAACACAGTACAAATCCTAGAAACCCAGAGATAGTCATTAATTATACTCTTTCTCAACTAAAAAATATCTTGAAATAACTTTTATGCATCTAGCTTCCAATTTATTGTCAACTAAAGCTACTGCTTGACAAATGTAAGTACAGAACCACAATCTCTCATTCTCAATTTCAAATTCCAAAAAGTTCCAAAACTCATTTGATGATTAAGCCTGACCAAAACTGGCACAATTTACAGAATTTATTGATCCCACTTAAGTGTGAATACTCATATCTTTTGCTGCAGAAATATGTGTTTTACTAGAAGGTGCTATTCCAGACCCACCTAGGAGTTTCATGTATGATATTATCTTTCTGCCCTGACTGGTTTGGCTCAGTGGATAGAGCGTCGGCCTGCGGACTGAAGGGTCCCAGGTTCGATTCTGGTCAAGGACATGTACCTTGGTTGTGGGCACATCCCCAGTAGGGAGTGTACAGGAGGCAGCTGATCGATGTTTCTCTCTCATCGATGTTTCTAACTCTCTGTCCCTCTCCCTTCTTCTCTGTAAAAAATCAATAAAATATATTTTAAAAAAATAAAATCCTAAAAATTCTGAATTTTGAAATGCATTTGATCCCAACAGTTTCAGATAAAAGACTATGGGCCTTACTATAGCTTCTCCTCTCCCCAAATATCAGTCATGTTAAAAAGAAAATCAGCCTGGTCCCTGTGGCTCAGTGGTTGAGTGTTGACCTATAAACCAGGAGGTTATGGTTTGATTCCCAGTCAGAGCACATGCACATGCCTGGGCTACAGGCTCGATCCCCAGTAGTGGGGAGCAGGAGGCAGCCGATTCTCTCTCATTATTGATGATTCTCTCTCTCTCTCCCCTTCTCCCTTCCTCTCTCTGAAATCAATAAAATCACTTTTTTTTAAATCAAATGTTTGCTCAACTATTTTATTCACAGTTATAATGAATCACTCCTACATATTAAAGACCAAAAATTTTCCACAGTAAAAAAGAGTATTTAGCCATGATTAGCTATCAGCTAACCTACCCCTATGCTGTCAGGCATATTTAGAAACCCTGCCTTCATTTCACCATTAGAAAAAAGGATTACCATCCAATCAAAGCTTCAATCCTGCCACCTGCCACTAGATTACTCATTAGTATTAAGTGCCATTTAGAGTTGAATGGGTGAATAAATGAAAAGCAGTTGACTCTGCTTTTTATTAGCAGCATAATTGTGTTGCTAGTCATCTTGACTCACCAGTCCATTCATTAATATGAAAAGAAACATCAGAACAGTGAGTTTAAATTTCTATATGTCCTTGTTTGTCTTTGTCAATCAAATCTATCCATCAACAAGCAGAGACACTAGCAATAGGGAGTAGGTTTATCATTCCAAACTGTTCCACGGGTGGAAGAGCCTTAAATTAAATCCTAGAAAGTGAAATTTTGTCAACTGTGTTAAAGTATCATCACATATATCATTCTATATGCAAATGTATTTTAATCAGGTGATTAATTTTACTGATAAACAGCTTTTGTGATTGTTTATCATCATCCATCAGGTGAACCAAAAATCAGCCAGCAAAGAATAGCTTGCTACAGAACACCCTTATGGTTGGCCATACTGGGTCAGTCCACTGATCTACCCATCTATCTGCCCATCAAGCAATGATTGGTGTTTGGGGAGAGAATTGTCTCCCGTGACCTCAAGCACAAAAGGCTGATACTAATTCTCAAAACATTATACATATCATTGATCATATTACAGATTTATCCTCCCCTAATGAGTTTAAGCACTTTTTTTTAATTCTCACCCGAGGATATGTTTTTACTGATTTGAGGGGGGGTGGGGGGGAGAGAGAAAGACACATTGATGTGAGAAACACAGATCAGTTTCCGCTCACATGTGCCCTGACAAGGGATCAAACCTGCAACCTAGGTATGTGCCCTGGCCAGAAATCAAACCCACAATTTCTTTTTCTGTACCGGACAATGTTCCAACCAACTGAGCCACCTGACCAGGGCAGTCTAAGAACTTTTAACCCTATTTATACTCTCAGAAGTAATGAATTCTATAACTCCCTATCTACTTTGTATGATTTTCCCCCTAAACTTTAAGGTTATCCTTATGTTTTTGCAAACCATGACTGAACAATCTGATCTGTTCATACAGGTTCCTACTACACCAGATTATTGTGGTTATATATAGCTCTGGACTTTTACCAATTCCTATCTCTTTTCTGAGTAATAATAGTAAGTCTTGCAATAATTCTCCAACAATGACCTTAATGGGCTGTATATTGTAGCCAACTGTTGCATAATTTTACCCTCTAGTTTCTATAAACTCTTGGATAACTGCCATCCAAGTCTTGACAGTGTATCTATCTATATTTAGTTATATCATCTAGATCCATTGCACCACACTAAATCATTAGCACAATAACCATAGTTAAAAGTAGATTATCTTCAAGATTACTGTAAGATAATCGATAAGGCAGTTTTAGAAAAAGGTAAAACATATCGTGAAATCTGACTCTCTCATCTGAGGATCTAAACCTTATGCATGAACAGTTAATTTCTAGAAAAGTCAAGGATACCACTATTCTCCTAAATGTTTAAAACCTAAGACATCAATTCTGCTTCATTTATTAAAATCAAAAGTGTCTGCTAAGAGAATACATTTCTCAAACCCAGCCAATTCTATCCATTCCCAGGTTATTGCCTCTTATGCAAACCTTTATTCAATTCAATAATATGCCTGGAATTGTAGGGAAAAGAAAATAGAATCTTTACCCTAGAGGAGATTGCAATCTAATGTGGAAAGACAAGGCATATTAAATGCCCACAAGGTGGTAAAGAATTTTAGAGAAGTAAATGAATTCAAAAAGAAATCTAAGCTGGGCCTTAAAGGATGAGTAGGACTCTAATGGACAAAGGAGGAGAGCATTGTAGACAAGGGAAAATAGAATGAATATTAAGGAGATGGAAATGAGTAAAAATGTCCTGCATATCCACCCCTCCTAAGATAGCATCTGTTTCCTCCTAGGACCCCACTCCACCCCCACCATTTATATACACATATACACATGAAGTAAAATCAGGCTGATAAAAACCTACAGTTCTCAACTGCCTATCAAATTAAATTCAAACTCCTCAGCCTCTCTACTCATTCTAAATCTTCCAACTGACTTTCCTCTACCTCACTCACTTCTTCATATTTGACTCACCACTTCAGCTAAGGAAGTCTACTGCTATTTACCTTCCTACAGAATGCTTAGGTTTAAGCACTCAAGAAAATCTTCTGATTAGTACTCTCTAACGATAATCATCCAAGGAGCTCACACCTTTTATCTTTTATGGGTCAGATAGTCTCTCGTAATATAATCCACAACTTTTCCCAACTCATCTCCCCAATTCCTAACAAAGCATTGTACAAACAATAAGCACTCAAATATTTACTTATTTTTTATTAAATTTATTGGAGTGACATTGGTTAATAGGATCATATAAGTTTCAGGTGATTTCTATGTTACAAGATCTTTGTTCTGTACTGTGTGCACACCACCCAAAGTCAAATCATCTTCCATCACCATATATTAGGTCCCCTTCACCCCCCCGATCCTCTGGCAACCACCACACTGCTGTTTAAATATGACACTTGCATGGCAAATTTAAACAGCAGACAGAGAGGAATAGAAATATATAGAAATATACAGTGTAGCTAGCGACAATAAAATTAACATGATAGTAACATTTAATGTGACAGTAATACATGATGGTCAGCATGCCTGTAGCTCTCAGTGTTATGCATCCACAATCAAATAAGAAGCAATGGTTTACCAACCAATAGACTCAGAAACAGAGCTACTTAGAGCAACTAAGGATTATAAATAGCCATGTTACAAAGGACAATTTTACACATAATTCATAAAAGGAATCACAAGGTATGGGCAGCTCTAGTGAGCCATCATGTGAAAAATCATCAGCTACAATAGCACCTTCATATACAATGGACTAAAATTTTAGTGAAATTATTCAATCATCCAACATTATAAGAGATAATTCAAAATGTAAAAATATGAAACAGCTCTCTTAAAAGTAATTTCTATAATCAAGTCACATAAATAACTTCTAAATTGACATACCATTAACTTAAAAAGATAAACAGTGCCCTGGCCGGTGTTCTCAGTGGTTAGAGTGTCAACCCTTACAACAAAGGGTTTTGGGTTCGATTCCAGGTCAAGGGCACATACCTGGGTTGCAGATTCAATCCCAGGCCGGGTCTCAGGGCTGCATGTGGTAGGCAACTAATTGATGTCTCACATCAATGTTTCTCTGTTTCTCTCCCTCTCCCTCTGCCCCTCCCCCTCCCTTCCTACATTTCTCCCTCCCTTCTACTCTCTCTAATAAAAGCAATGAAGCCCTAGCTGGTTTGGCTCAGTGTATAGAGCAGTTGGTTCAATTCCAGTCACGGGCACATGCCTGGTTTGCAGGCTCGATCCCCATTAGGGGGCATGCAGGAGGCAACCGATCAGTGATTCTTTCATCACTGATGTTTCTATCTCTCTTTCCCTCTCCCTTCCTCTCTGAAATCAATAAAAATATATTTTAAAAAATAAAATTAAAATTAAAAAAGCAATGGAAAAAATACCCTCAGGTGCAGATTAACCAAAATAAAAAAAAGGTAAACACTGCTGAAAACAAGTTACCAAGATTACTACTTTTAACATTTTACTTTTGCAAAACCAAAATAACCTGAGTTTATTCAAGTATTTTTCATAGAATGCCAAATACATCTATGATTCAGGCCAACAATGCACTGCCAACAATAACACAATTTAGAACAGACTCCCAAGATTATGTCAGTACTGAACTGACAAAGGCATTTGACAGGAAATCTAGTTGAGACTAGATATCTTTCAATGCATTGAAACATGATCACTATGGTATATTTAGGTGAAATCAAGGCAGTTTGTACAATCCCTTTTTCATTCTTACTGGCAAAGACAGAGAAATAAAGCAGCACTTTCCACTAGTAGAAACTGGACCACATGGGAATGCATAGCTATTCAATGCCTTCCCTCAATGCCTTCAATGGGCAGTCCCATGATTTATTTTAGTGCTATCTTACTTCTTTGGAAGGGCATAATGATAAGCTTCCTATTAAGTTAGATACTGAAAAGCAGGTTCTGTCTCCCACTTCAGTTTTCCCTCCTCATCATACTCCTCCGGTCTGGTATACTGTGAGCAGCAATGCTGTACTACACATGTAGGTAACTGGAAACCTGAGCCAAGGAGATCAAAGTTCAAGATGTTTGGAGCCACAGCTGTGTAAGAGGGCACACGTGAGCTTACACTCAATAAACAAGTGAAGGGTGAAACCAACCCTGATTAATAAAGAACTTAACTGTGACAACTAGGTGCACAAGTGAGCTCTGAGCCTTGGCAAGAACAGGGTCCAAGCCTCAGTGGCAGCAAATACGACATGGTTCACCAACATTTTTGGTGGGTAACTAGCTGGATAGTACTGTAATAAAAATTACAAAATGCAGGGGGTGGGGGGCTGAGAGTTTTTGTACATGTCAAAGGCAGATACAAATAAAATTCGAATTATCCTTTTAAAAAATTACAAAATGCACTCAAATTTACATATATATGCGTTGAATATCTCTGAAAGAATACACAAGAAATTGGTTTCATTGGCTACCTCCAAGAAGGGTAGGCTGAGAGACTTTTCACTGTATCCACACAAAAAGCAATTAATTTTTTAATATATATTTTTATTGATTGCAGAAAGGATGGGAAAGGGGGAGTGAGAGAAAAACATCAATGATAAGAATCATTGACCAGCTGACTCCTGAACAACACTGAGCCTGAAACCCTAGCATGTGCCCTGACTGAACTGTGACCTCCTGGTTCATAGGTCAACGCCCATCCAGTAATACCGGCTAGGCTGAATTAAAAAAATTTTAATTTTACACTCTCAAAATTAACTGAAAAAATAACTTAATAGATGTCATGAGAAAAAGTGATTTCAGATCTTTGTGCAAACTACTAAATCAAGCTTCAGTTTCCTAACCTGTAAAATAGGGGTTAAGGGAGAGCAGGATATAATCAATGGTTTTCAAACTGTGCTCAACTGGGGCTGCCTTGAGGGGTGCATGCCCTCTGGGCACATCATCCCCTTTTTATCTTTTATTTCTTCTCTCTTGAATGTTTGCTTTATTCAGGCTCAGGTTTTAATATCCCCTTCACCACTACTAGCTGTGTGATCCCCCCAAAATTACATAACCCGAGTCTGGATTTTTTTAATTGGTAAAATTGAACATAATCTATTTTGAAGCTCACTGTGAGCATTATGTAAGATCAACAACGTCTGAAGTAACTGACAGTGTCTTGAGCACAGAGTAAACTTTCAATAAATGGTAGCTATAACAGTTCATTACAAACCATTTCCAGGGTTGCTGCAAAACTAAATGTTGACAACACAGCTTGGAAATGTATTCTTAAAATTTTCTGGATTCCTTCCATTCCTCTCTTTATCACTTACCTCTTAAGTTTCTATCTATCTTCTATCCCTAACCACATCAAAAGTTCTGAGGGCAAGTCTTACTCTTGCGTCCCCAGAAAACATCTGCAATTTTCACCAAAAAGAATTTAAGAACTATCCAATAGCCTGGGGTGGACACTATCACTTCAACTCTACCATTTCTTATTATGCTGAAAGAAAAGAGAATAGGATATTGAGGAATGAATTTTGCAGCCTAGTTCTCATGTCACTGATCCACATATTGGCATCTAGTGGTAACTATTTTATATTACAGATTAAAGCCCTTCATCCACTATTCCTTGAAAACCAATTAACTGTTGCAAACACCTATCAGAGTTTATCCAAATTTAATCAAAACCCCCAAAACAATGTCGTATGTTCTGTACTGTTACAGGCACTATAAAAATAGAGTTTCTTGCAATAAGGATAATTTTATGCTTTTTAAAAAAACTATATTTTTATTGATTTCATAGAGGAAGGAAGAGGGAGAGAGAGCTAGAAACATCCATGATGAGACAGAATCATGGATTGGCTGCCTCCTGCAAGTCCCTCACTGGGGACCGAGCCCACAACCCATGCAAGTGCCCTTGACCAGAATCGAACCTGGGACCTTTCAGTTCGCAGGCCGATGCTCTATCCACTGAGCCAAACCGGCTAGGGCAATTTTATGCTTTTTAATATAACTTGCTAGATAAAACAAATTTTAAAAAAACATGATGCAGATCTGATCAAAGCAATTTCACCATTTTGAGTAGACAAACATTTCTAAACTCTTGACTTTATTCCACACAAAAACCTATTTTAGTGTCTGAGGTATCAAACTGTACTTCTTTCTGGGCTTTTGTGAAGGGAAAACAATAACCATTAAAATTGTACTCACAGGATTGTACTGAAGAGCAGATACGTAAGCTTGTACTGCCCCTTCCATGTCACCTGCTGCTACCAATGCGGCTGCCAGATTAATATAACCATCGATGAAATCGGGCTTGAGGCGCAATGCATGCCGGTAATGCTCAATTGCTTCCTGCAACTGTCCTCTTTCCTTGTACACATTTCCCAAATTCGAATAGGCTTCTGCCAAAAGGGGGTTCTGTTTAATTGCCAGAGTGCTAAAGTGAGCAGATCTGAAAAAGGCGAAAAGTGTTGATGCAGGGGTATGCATGTTAGAGAAAGAAGGTATGGCCCATACACAACTCAATGTGCTATTGCTAATTATGTAACAATAACATTATCTTTAAACTAGCACACAGGAAAATTTTGGAAATCAACTCTTTTCAAATGTGCAGGTATTCCAGATTTCAAATTGGAATGCTCTTTTTCCTTATGAGATAAAATTCTTACTAGAGTCTTATTCCCAAACTGCCACATTGTAAACCACGATCATTAAGATCAAGAATGAAAATGCTATGTGCATGAGTCTCACTTTCCATTTGTTGGTACACACCTTTTAATGTCTAAATAAACCAGAATGACAATTTATTAAAAGGATATAAGAACTGATTAATTCAACTGATTATCTAAAGTAGCATATAACTTAATGATGGTCTTTACAACTAAGAACCTCCTACCACAGCATATACAGCATCATTTCTGAGTATTCTGTCCTTCAAGATGATACATCTTACAAAGGTGAGGCTGGAAGGTCAGATGTATACTAAGAATATTTATTACCTGAACAGAGCTAAGAAAGCAGCAGAGTTAGGTGGAAAAAAATCTAGAAAAGGTCTGTAGTCATACTGATAATATAACCACCACCACAAAGGGAGGGAGAAAAACTGGCAGCTGGGCATGTCACAAGTGGACAAGACAGATGTGCGTCGGTGGCTCAGTTGAAACCCAGTATTGGAAACATTTCAAGTTCAAATATTTAAGTATTATTTTTCAAGCTCAGCACCAGAGGCAGCAATCACCAGAAGGTACCCCCACATCTCCTACCTGTCCAGCCTTCGACACTGGAAGTGTATAGACGAAAGTAATAAAAGCACACCAGTATTGTCTGGCTCTTGTCTCCAGAGCTGCATGCAGTGTCTCTCAGCTGCCTCAAAATCTCCTGCCTGATATTCTCGATGTGCCAACTCAGCTAACCCTTGGAAGGAAAGCATACGTTTCGTTGGTTCTGGAGAATCATCAAAACATTTGAGGGAAGGAGGGGGGAAAACAAAAAGTTAGAAATGCAAACAAAAAATGTAAAAATATGGTCTATTAAACTTAAAGATGAAAACGCTTGAAACTATGTAAAGCACTAGAGTGTTCTGCACATTATTTATACTCTCAAATTAACATCAGGTGCAGAAGTGACATTTTAGAATTGATCTATTAACTTTCTTTCCCAGAGTACATAGAAATATTTGCTTCCAAATAAGATTAAATTTTATGGCTATAAATATTTTGCATTTTTAAGTTACAAATCAGAAGTAGCATCTAAAGATTCACTAATTTACTAAACATTATTCCTTACAGTTAACATATAGAAACAAAATACAAAACATGATTTGCAAGGTCACAATGGTTTAATAATGTCAGAATAACATACAGGGAAACTTAATACTTTCTCCCATGTTTTAGATGGGATTTCAGGGAGGGAGGAGTATTGGTAAACTCTAGTACTTAAATATTTAAATAATACTTAAATATTTAAATAATACTTAAATATCCCCCCAAAATTAATCAAATTTAATCAAAATTTAATCCAAATTTAATCAAATACTATCTCTTAACTTGGTGGGGACACAAGATGTGTTTTAAACTCAACATTTTAGTGACATTTTGTATACTTCACAACTTAATTTGTTTAAATTAAGGGCAATACCAGAAACAAGCATAAGGCAGGGACTAAAAGTCAAGGTGCTATTTTTAAAACAGCTGATAAACAAAATGAATTCATCTGTCAAGAGCAAATATATTTAAAGGGGTCATCAAACATTTTAAATAAAGACCCAAGATTATATTGCTCCTCTACCATCCCATACTCATGATGAAACCAAATTAGCTAAATCCCATCCATGCTGCTTTAACACTGGCATTTTCCAAAGAGCCCTGACATTAACTAAAGGATTAAGAAATTGCAAATAACTCTATATAAATCAAGTAGTTACCTAATGCTGCAATGATTTTTTTTAAAGAATAGGAAAACAAAATATAAAACCATTTGACAAAGTGCAACAGAATGAATAATAAATGAAAGCACTTTGCTGTGTCTACTAAGTGACTTAATTCAGATACATAATGATAAAGCCCAGAGGAAGGGGGGGAAACACATCTAAGTCTCAACTTAATACTTTAATTTAAACAGTGATACATTGCTGGAATTTCACTAGATGGTTACAATGGGAAACCATGTACAAATTCCTTAAATTCTACCAATGTCACAGTAACTAGTTCAAATTAGAGACAAGCTCCCCCAATCATTAGAGCTGACAAGTGATCTATATACAGGAAAGCAAAGTCAATTTCCTGAAGAGAATATATAGCTGACCAGAACACAAAGCAGAAAGACTTGCATCCAAATCTGGGGGATGTTGTAGCTCTAACTAAACTAGAAAATTACATTTCAGACAAGTCTCTAGACCTTCTCAGCTCCTTATTTCAAAACATTATTAACTTTTCAAAGCCACTTATTTAACACTTGAAATGACAACTCCCTCAAATAAAATAACACACATTAAAAAGGGCAAACTAGTACAAACCTTAAATCTTAAAAATCCCTGGGAGGGAGGGGAATACTAGTTATTAATTTCACTACCTACAATCATGGATAAAATACTATTGAAGATTCGCCTACTTCTTACTTCGCAATCCCCAAACACATTAAATAAAATCCTGGACAGATCTCAATTGCGAAACAAAAAGAAAACAACAAAAAAGAACCTCATGGGAAAGCTTAGAATTGTAGCCCAATCCCCACCCTCCCCCACCCGCCCCAAACAGCCTCAATAGGGAAAGGCAGCTGAAGGACACTCCTATAATTTGATTGTTTTCTTATTTTTAGTACCAAATGCTCTCGACTGAATTGTCGAAAAGGGCAGCTAACACTCCAGTTGCTTTACAAACTCTTCAAGCAGGATGAAAACTTAAAAAAAAAAAATACGCACCCTATGAATAAAGAGATACCGAGCTCAAGAATGGGAATGGAAGACCCAGAGGCGGCGGCGGAGGAATACAGGGAGAAAGTAACACAAAGCAAGAATTCGGCCCGCAGGGTGGTCAACGCCAAAGAACCAGCACGGGTGGTTTCTCCCCAAGGGTAGGAAGCGGGCGTAGGGCTGGCCACAGCACGAAGGAAAGGGTGTGGTTCCCAGCGGGAGGGGAGGGAGCGCGGGGTGGGAAATCCAGGCTGGGGCAGCTGGTGGAATTGCGCGCTGGCAAAAGGAACCCCTGGAAATTTCCAATCTAAATTGGGGCTGCTCAACTGAAGGAACACCAGTAAGGCACTGCCCAGCGGGGTGCTTCTCAATGTCCCCTCTTCTTGAGGTGACCTGCAGCACACCGAGGAGCTTTTGCTCATCCTTGGGTGATGCAAAGTGAGGATATGATTACATAGACTAGCACCCCCGCCCTAGATTGACAAGAGGACCAAATCGGGCTAAGGAGAAAGGGCAGTAGGGGGGATGAAGAGGGATGTGAAAAGGGGGAAGAGAAAGGCTGTGAGCTAAATTTAGGAAGAAAACGGTAGCGACGGGGAGTCAAAGGACGGGGATTCCAACGCAGTCCATTCCGAAATATTCTAAGCGTGCACTGGTGACAGAAGCGTCCCGAGACAGTGGAAAGCTAGGACCTTTGTGAGACTGAATAGCAAGAAAGGAAGCAAAGAGCGGGGGAAGCAAGAGGAAATGTTTGCGGAGCAGACGACAGCGGAAAACCCGATTAGATGCCGGTAGACGACGGTAAGCTCAGCAATGCACTGATGTCATGGGGATGGCTGGAGGGAAGGCAGGGGATGAGAGGCAGAGAACGGCGCAAAACAACAACAGGGCGTCTGCAAAGGTAGTACGGCCACCGGTACCTGTGCTGTCGGCCACGTTGCCCACGGAAGACGCCATCTGGAGCTTCTTGAGAGCGAGAAGGGTGTGTTGAGTCCCGCAATGCCACCACTACTTGCAACGTTTCTAGAGGTAGGAGTGAGAGAGCAGCTCCCGCACCAGTGCTTTGGGAGGCTTGAGCGGAGGCAGCACTTAGTCTCCGAACCTTAGGAACTCTGGTTAGCCATCTACTCTCACGGTCTTGAAATGGCGGCGAGGGCTCCTCCACCGAAACAACACGGACCGGAACTACTTTCTGTTACAATCAAGTACCAGCGCGGAAGGAGCGGGACAACAGCGCACCTACAAAATGACTAGGAGCTCTCGCGTAACCTTCCGCGCAGGGTCCATTGCGACGAACGAGATTGTGCGGAGGGCGCAATGGAGTAACCCTTTCGTTTTGGCTAGGGGTTAGGGCACTGTCTAGAGCAGGAGTGCTAAGTTTTTTAACAGTGAGGCGGAAGGTTAAAAAGAAACTCACGTGACTAATACATGTTTGCCAAAGTGGTACAGTCTATTACTTAGCCAAGAAGGTAGACGATAACATAAATGCCAAAGGCATCTACAAAAGTTTAATCAACTTTATTCCTACAAAAACGGACAGTTACAAGCCTAATAGAGCAAGTAAATATAAATTGGTTATATTTCAAAGACTGAACTGTTCAAAACGATGGGGATTAAAGGTTCCAATTTGAACACGTCTTAATTCTTCTGACTTCAGCCATTGATTTAAGTACTTTGATGACAAAAGACTGGTCCTTTCACAGGGCCAAATGAATGCAAACATCTCAGATTTCGGTCATTCAGCCCAAAACTTCAAAATCATTTTGGTATTAAGATAATTCTGCCCACAGTATTAAGGCAAACTGCTTCCTAACTCACTGACATGCTGAGAATTTGCACTCCAAACAGCCATAACAATATTAAGGATGATTCATATTCCTCAAAATTCATGACTTTTTTCTGAATTGTGACTTCATTTCCATCCAATAGCTTTGCAAATCCTCACAATTGGTGATTTCATTTAGCTCAAGGCAGTGCAACAATGATAAATGAATTCACTTGCTTATCTACCTAAACCACACCTCTACATTAAATCGGAATTGCCTCCACAAGTTCCTTGAACAAATTAGCTCTTATGATCCTCCTGCAGTTTCAAGTCCACTGTGTAGACATTTTGTCAGATTAGTATTTATACCTCATCTCTTGTTCTGGTAACTTGCCAAATCAGCAAGAAATTATTTATAAACCTCCCTAGCCAGTTTGGCTCAGTGGATAGAGCATCAGCCTGCGGACTGAAGGGTCCCGGGTTCAATTCCGGTCAAGGGCACATGCCCAGGTTGTGGGCTCAATCCCCCCAGTGTGGGGTGTGCAGGAGGCAGCTAATGATTCTCATCATTGATGTTTCTTTTTTTAATTTTTTGATTAAGTTATTACATATGTGTCCTTATCCCCACATTACCCCCTATCCCCCCACTCATGCCCTCACCCCCCTGTTGTCTGTGTGCCTATATGCTTGCATCATCATTGATGTTTCTATCTCTCTCGCTCCTTCTTCCTTCCTCTCTGAAATCAATAAAAACATATTTTTTTTAAAAAGAATTATAAACCAAGGGAGGCAACAACTTGGATTTCTCAGAGCCTTTTTATTTCAAAAAATCCTTGATTAAGAAACCAAGTCAGTTACTTTATTTAAAAACGTTTATATTACCTAGCCATGTGACCACATTAAAAAATACCTAAGTCCTTAAGTTCTGCTTCAGTTTCTTTGAGACAGTTCACAAACTGTTAATAATGGATATGAGCACAGAGAAAATTCCTAATATTGATATCTTTTCAATCACATACACTACACAAACTCTCCTGGAAATTGGGCACCAACCTCTTCTCTTAATTTTATTTAACTGTTAAGGCATTCCCTCCCTCACCCCCTCACAAGTGCCCCATCTGTGATGAATAAACTCAGCTTTTCTTTTAGAACAGACTTCTCAGATTCCACTGGCAGATGTTTAGGCCATATTGATTAATGGGTGCTAGCTAATTAAGTTAAACTGTTGTTCAATGCCAGGTCATGTTCCCAGTCAGGCAGGCTATTTGGGCTATCCATATTTGTGGTCCTTATCCTGAGAGAAGAGTTGGAGAATGTTATGACACATTTTGCTGCCGTGGAAAACTGGGTGGTGGGGCTCACAGTGGATAATAAGGAAAAGCCCCTGTTGGAGTCTCAAGAACTATCTCCAGTCTCCTTCCAGTAATACCACCTGGAGCGTGTAGTTTAAAGAACTTACTCATCAGACAAATGCACCTTCTTTAGCCAATCAAGTCATATTTACATCTGTATGTGTAAGGTACTGTGGAGGACACAAAATCAATGAGATTTTTGTCCTCAAGGAACTTGAAGCCCAATTAGGTTCAAAAAGCCACTAGACTAGAGCATAGATGAATATCATTTAGGTCAGTGGTTCTCAACCTTGGCTGCACATTAGAATCACCTGGGAATCTTTTTAAAATCCTGATTTCTGGGCCTCATCCTCTGGAAATTCTGTTTCTTTATTACTAATGTTGTGGCCTCACCCCATAACAAAATTAAATGCTCCCATTAAAAAGCATAGGGTAGCTGAATGGATACAAAAACATGACCCAACTATATGCTGTCTACAAGAGACACATCTGAGAACAAAAGACACTCACAAGATGAGAGGGAAAGAATAGGGAAAATTTTTCCATGCAAATGGCAAAGAAAAAAAAAAGCTGGAATATCAATAACCACATCCGACAAAATAGACTTCAAAATGAAGGCCATCACAACAGACAACAAAGGTCACTACATAATACTAAAGGGATCTACCCAACAAGAGTATATAAACCCTGGAAAACATACATGCACCCAATATAGAAGCACCCAAATGTATAGATATAGATATAGATATAGATATAGATATAGATATAGATATATAGATATAGATATACTTCTAGAGGACTTTAACGGAAAGATCAACAACAATACAGTCATAGTAGGAGACTTTTTTAAATTAAATATTTATTGTTCAGATTATTACAGTTGTTCCTCCTTTTTCCCCCCATAGCTCTCCTCCACCCAGTTGCCACCCCACCCTCTGCCCTTACCCCTCCCACTGTCCTCATCCATAGGTGTACGATTTTTTCCAGTCTCTTCCTGCACCCCC
>NW_005368381.1:745460-749806 GCF_000412655.1 Myotis brandtii | reverse complement strand
TGCAAGCTGCTGTGGGGCCTTGGGCCTTCTTTTGGATGTTCTGGGTCTCTCTGACCCAGCTGCGGTTTGTTAGGTAATTTTAGATTGCAAAGGGCCAGGCCATTCATATGCAAAAGCCTCTGCACACAGCTTGGGTGGGGCGGGGTCTCAGGGAATCAACAGGGCGGAGCAAACCCCTATGGCTGATTCTCAGCCCTGCCCTAAGAGGCCCCGAGTCTCAGTGTCTCAGTAATCGCTGCAAGCTCCTCTGAGAGAAAGCCGCCCTCGAGTTCCGAGTTCTGCCCACTGCCAGACAGTCCAGTTTCTCCCTGTATGAGTCTGGGTCCCCAGAAACTTCCCGGAACTAGAGTTCAGATCAGTCGGGGGCTTGTGACTCCCTCCTCATTCAAAAAGACAGCCGCGTCCTCAGTTGCAAGCCCTTTCCGCTCGTGTCTCCGTACCTCTGCACTTTACTTCCGCACCTCTTCTGAGTCTCAGTGTGCTTTTCTCTTTCCTTCTAGTTGTAGAATTTCCACTCTGCCAGCCTTCCTGTAGTTCTGGATGATGTCTGTTTTGTCTTTTAGTTGTATTTTTGAAGTTGTTGTGGGAGGCAGCAATTTCTGGTGTTTACCTATGCTGCCATCTTGGTTTCTCCCATAGTAGGAGACTTTAACACCATGCTGACATCACTGGATAGATCTTCCAGCAAAAACTTAACAAGGAAACAGTGACTCTGAAGGACACAGTGGATCAGATGGATTTAATTGACATTTATAGAAGATTTCACCCCAAAGCTTCAGAATATACATTCTTCTCAAGTGCACATGGATCATTCACAATGATAGGCTACATATTAGGACACAAAACAAGTCTCTACAAGTTCAAGAAGATTGAGATCATATCAAGCATCTTCTCAGGTCACAGTGGAATGAAATTAGAAATTAACTACAGTAAAAACACCCAAAACCAAGCACATGGAGCCAAAAAAAAAAGTACATGGAGGCTAAATAGCATGTTATTAAACAATGAATGGGTCACCAACGAGATCAAGAAAGAAATAAAAAACTTCCTGGAAACAAATGAAAATGAACACACAACAGCTCAATATCTCTGGGACACAGCAAAAGCAGTGCTAAGAGGGAAGTTCATACCACTGTGGCATAACTCAAAACACAAGAAAAATAAAAAATAAACTTTTTAACACTACAGCTTAAAGAACTAGAAAGAGAACAAGAAAAGCTCAGAGTAAGTAGAAGGAAGGAAATAATAAAGATTAGAGCAGCCCTAGCTGGTTTAGCTCAGTGGATAGAGCATTGGCCTGTGGACTGAAGGGTCCCGAGTTCAATTCCGGTCAAGGGCACATACCCAGGTTGCAGGCTTGATCCCCAGTTGGGGGTGTGCAGGAGGCAGCCAATCAATGATTCGCTCTCATCATTGATGTTTCTCTCTCTCTCTCCCTTCCTCTCTGAAATCAATAAAAATATTTTTTAAAAAAGATTAAGAGCAGAAATTAATGACATAGAGACTAAAATAAAATACAAAAAATCAATGAAACCAAGAGCTAGTTCTTTGAAAAGATAAACAAAATTGATGAACCATTAGCCAGATTATTCAAGAAACAAAGAGAGAGGACCCAAATAAATAAAATCAGAAATTAAAGCAGAGAAGTAACCACTGACACCACAGAAATACAAAGGATTGTAAGGAAATACTATGAACAGCTATATACCAACAAGCTGTACAATGTGGATGAAATGGACCAATTCCTAGAAAAATACAATCTCCAAAAACTGAATCAGGAAGAATCGGAAAACATGAATAGGCCTATGATAACTGATGAAATAGAAGCAATAAAAAAAAAACTCCCAGCAAACAAAAGCCCTGGGTCCAGATGGCTTCATAGGGGAATTCTACCAAATATTCAAAGAAGAACTAACACCTATGCTCAAACTATTCTAAAAAATCCAAGAGGAATAAACACTTCCAAGGTCTTTTTATGAGGCCAGCATTACCCTAATTCTAAAACCAGATAAAGACACTACAAAGAAAGAGAATTATAGGCCAATGTATCTGATGAACATAGACGCTAAAATCCTCAACAAAATATTAGCAAATCAGATCCAGCAATATACTAAAAAGATCTTACAACATGACCAAGTGGGATTTATTCCAGGGATGCAAGGCTGGTACAACATTTGCAAATCAATAAACATGATACATCACATAAACAAACTGAAAGACAAAAACCACATGATCACATCAAAAGACACAGAAAAAGCATGAGACAAAATCCAACACCCATTTTTATAAAAACTCTCAGCAAAGTGAGAATAGAGGGAGCATATCCCAACATGACAAAGGCCATATATGACAAACCTACAGCCAACATCATATTCAAAAGACAAAAAATAAAACCATTTCCCCTAAGAACAGGAACAAGACAGGGATGTCCACTTTCACCACTCTTATTCAACATAGTACTGGAAGTCCTAGCCACAGTGATCAGACAAGAAGAAGAAGAAATAAAAGGCATCCAAATCGGAAAGGAGGAAGTAAAACTCTCATTATTTGCAGATGACATGATATTGCACATAGAAAACCCCAAAGACTCCACCAAAAAACGACTAGATTTAATAAATGAATTTAGCAATGTAACAGGAAACAAAATCAACACCCCAAAATTGATGGCTTTTTTATACACCAATAATGAATTCTCAGAAAGAGAAACTAAACAAATAATCCCATCTACCATTACAACAAAAAAAATTAAGATACTTAGGACTAAACTTAACCAAAGAGGTAAAAGACATGTACTTGGAAAACTACAGGACATTGAAAAAAGAGATTGAAGAAGATATAAACAAGTGGAAGAATATACCATATTATGGATTGGTAGAATCAACATCATTAAAATGTCCTTACTACCCAAAGCAATCTATAGATTCAATGCACTCCCCATTAAAATACAAATAGCGTATTTCCCAGATCTAGAAAGAACTCTCCAAAAATTCATCTGGAATAAAAACAAAACAAAACAACAACAAAAAAAAAAACGAATAGCTGCAGCAATACTGAGAAAGAAGAACAAAGTAGGAGGGATCACAATACCAGATATCAAGATTACAAAGCCACTGTTCTCAGGAGGCAGCCAATCAATGATTCTCTCTCATCATTGATGTTTCTATCTCTCTGTCCCTCTCCCTTCCTCTCTGAAATCAATAAAAATATATTTTAAAAAAAGAATAGATCTATCGAGAGACAAATGGTAGAGGAGAGGAGGTTAGAGAGCAACTAAAGGACTTGTATGCATGCATATTAGCATAACCAATGGACACAGACACTCGAGTGGTGGGGGCTTGCCCAGGGTGGGAATGGCTGGGGGGGAGGGCCAATTGGGGGAAAAGAAGACATATGTAAAACTTTAAAAAAAAAATGGGTAAAGGACCTAAAAAGTCACTTCACCAAAGAGGACATATAGAAGGCCAAGAGACATATGAAAACATGCTCAAAGTCACTAATCATCAGAGAGATGCAAATTAAAATGACAATGAGGTATCTCACCCCTGTTGTCAGAATTGCTACCTTCAACAAATCAACAAATGACAAGTGTTGCTGAGGATGTGGAGAAAGTGGAACCCTGTACACTTCTGATTGAAAATTGGTGCAATCTTTATGGAAAACAATATAGAGTTTCCGTATTTGACCCAGTGATCCCACTTCCAGGAATATATTCTAAGAAACCCAAAATACCAATCAGAAAGAATGTATGCACCCATATGTTCATAGCAGCACAATTTACAATAGCTAAGATCTGGAAATAGCCCAAGTGCCCATCAGTAGATGAGTGGATAAAAATTCTATGGTACATTTATACTGTGGAATGCTATACAGCAGTAAAAAAGAGGGATCTCTTACCCTTTGAGACAGCTTGGAGGGACCTGGAGAGTATCATGCTAAGTGAAATAAGTCAGTCAGAGAAAGACAAGTATCACATGATCTCACTCATATGTGGAAACTAAGTCACAAAATAAACTGATGAACGGAGTGGATCCAGAGACATGGAAGCATGGAACAGAGTGCAGAATCTCAGATGGAAGGCATGGGAGGATGGGTGGGTGGTAGGTAATCAATCAGGACCTTGTATGCATATATGCATGGCCCATGGACACAGACAATGGGGCGGTGAGGGCCTGGGTAAGGTGAAGGGGCGGGCTGGAGGGAGTCAATGAGGGGAAAATGGGGACATATATGCAATACTTTCAACAATAATGTATGATTTAAAACACATTAAAATAAGTATATATATCCTATATAATAAAAGGGTAATATGCAAATTGACCCTAACAGCAGAATGACTGGGAATGACT
>NW_005368381.1:739183-744887 GCF_000412655.1 Myotis brandtii | reverse complement strand
GATGTGCCCGCAACCAAGTTACATGCCCTTGACCGGAATCGAACCCGGGACCCTTCAGTCCACAGGCCAATGCTCTATCCACTGAGCCAAACCAGTCAGGGCAAGGGGAGAATTATTTCTTATTTGATAGCTGCTGTGGTAAAGATATGGCCAGCTGTGACATTCACAGTGAAGATGAAAAAGGTGGAAAATAGCAGAAAGGCAAGGGGAGAGCACCCTCTGGGGCTCTGCCAGCTGGAGATAGCTTTACTCTCCCGGCACCAATATTTCAAGATGTGAGAGTTCAAAGCTCAATAAGATCCACTTTCGGAGAGACCAAGATGGCGGCATAGGTAAACACCGCAGACTGCTGCCGCAAACAACCACTTCAAAAATACAACTAAAAGACGGAACGGACATCACCCAGAACCGCAGGAAGGCTGGCTGAGGAGAGACTCTTCAACTAGAAGGAAAAATAACAGCACACCGAGGCTCAGAGGAGGCGCAGTGTGGAAAAAACTCAGGTGCGGAGGTGCGCGCGCAAAGCGGGCTGGTGGCTGAGAGCGCGGTTGTCGTTTTCGGTCAGGGGGGAGTCTCAGACTCTGAGCTCCAGATACGGGCGAATCGCTGGGGACTCGGACCCAAACGGGAGAAGCGGGAGTGTCTGGCATCAGTTGGAAGGCAGCTTTCCCTCCGAGGTTTGCAGCGGTTCCGGGGGTTCTGAGAAGCAGAGCCTCTGGGAACGGGACTGAGAGGGGCCATAACCGCTCCCTCCCCCCGCCCTGTTGAGCCCGCCCCGCCCAAGCCCTGCGCAGAGCCATTTGCCAGATCGCCTCAGGCAAAGGCTAGATTAGCACCTCCCCAGAGGACAGAAGTTTTCCGCGGCAGACACAGCTGATTCACACAGCCAGTCGGCCTGGTGGTCAAATCCCTCTAGTATTAACTACAACAATCAAGGCTCAACTAGAACAAGACTGCGCACAAAGACCACTAGGGGGTGCACCAAGAAAGCATAAAAAATGCGGAGACAAAAAAACATGACAGAAATGGAGGATATAGAGCTAAAAATCGCAATTTTGAGGGCTTGCAAAAATGTGCTAGAAGCTGTCAATAAACTTGAGGAGAGAGTCACGAAAACTAATGAGACCCTCGATGCTATGATAAAGAACCAACTAGAAATTAAGCATACACGGACTGAAATAAAGAATATTATACAGACACCCAATAGCAGACCAGAGGAGCGCAAGAATCAAGTCAAAGATTTGAAATGCGAAGAAGCAAAAAACACCCAACCGGAAAAGCAAAATGAAAAAAGAATCCGAAAATACGAAGATAGTGTAAGGAGCCTCTGGGACAGCTTCAAGCGTACCAACATCAGAATAATAGGGGTGCCAGAAGATGAGAGACAGCAAGATATTGAAAACCTATTTGAAGAAATAATGGCAGAAAACTTCCCCCACCTGGTGAAAGAAATGGACTTACAGGTCCAAGAAGCGCAGAGAACCCCAAACAAAAGGAATCCAAAGAGGACCACACCAAGACACATCATAATTAAAATGCCAAGAGCAAAAGACAAAGAGAGAATCTTAAAAGCAGCAAGAGAAAGAGACTCAATTACCTACAAGGGAATACCCATACGACTGTCAGCTGATTTCTCAACAGAAACTTGGCAGGCCAGAAGGGAATGGCAAGAAATATTCAAAGTGCTGAATACCAAGAACCTACAACCAAGAATACTTTATCCAGCAAAGCTATCATTCAGAATTGAAGGTCAGATAAAGAGCTTCACAGATAAGGAAAAGCTAAAGGAGTTCATCACCACTAAACCAGTATTATACGAAATGCTGAAAGGTATCCTTTAAGAAGAGGAAGAAGAAAAAGGTAAAGATACAAATTGTGAACAACAAACATGCATCTATCAACAAGTGAATCTAAGAACCAAGTGAATAAATAATCTGATGTACAGAATGAACTGGTGATTATAATGAATCAGGGACATAGAAAGGGAATGGACTGACTATTCTTGGCGGGGAAAGGGGAATGGGAGATGCGGGAAGAAACTGGACAAAAATCGTGCACCTATGGATGAGGACAGTGGGTGGGGAGTGAGGGCGGAGGGTGGGGCGGGAACTGGGAGGAGGGGAGTTATGAGGGGGAAAAAAAGAGGAACAAATGTAACCTGAACAAATTTCTTCATTGCAGTCATCACCAACCCTTTGGCTTCTTGACCTACAAACTCTGAGAAGGCGTGTATCAAATTGGAGGAGGTGAGCAAAGCCTTGTCCACTTTCATTGCAGTCATCACCAACCCTTTGGCTTCTTGACCTACAAACTCTGAGAAGGCGTGTATCAAATTGGAGGAGGTGAGAGTCAAAGCCTTGCTTCATTCTTCCAATCAAAGTCCAATACGGAATGATATTAGAAAAGATTGTCACCGTCTTTAGCCTGAAACTATGCTAAGAACAAAAATTCATTAAGGAGTTGAGAATCTCAGAATGGAGACTTGAATCTTCACCTCATTGAATGAGTGCTGGAGTTCTTGTACTTCCACTTCAAGACTGCCTTTGGTATTCTGTGCCTACAAACGAGGGGATGTATCTTCTGGAAGGATTGCCTAGCTATTTCTGGACAGCTGCTCCCATGAAAGTTTCTGCAGTTCCTTCTCAAGTTGGAGAGAACTCTTTCTCTGAAACAATAATCTGGTAGACCAAGACCTAGTCTTCCCAGAGATCTCTTTGGATCACTGAATGGCTTGTTCATTGGCACCATGGTGTCACATGACAGAGCCCGTGAGCCAGTCATGATGATGTCCCTCCACGCTGGCCATTGCTACCTCCAATGCAGAATGATGAAATCCAAAGGAACCTCTGTGGGCTCACCAGCACAGATGTCCATGTGGCAGAAAGCTTGTGCTGTCATTTAAATTTTCATCCTGACTCCGCTCCTGGGATAGCAAGAGTTTATGATTCAAAGGAAAATAGTGGTCTTCGGGATTGTGACAGGCCTTGCAGGGGAGCTGAAAAATTGTGCAAAATAAGGGTGGTACTGGAGACCAATCACATGCTGGGGGGCGTAAGGGTAGCTAGTAAATGTACCAGATGATTCTTTTCTTGTTTGGGATAGTTCTAATGACATCTTTATAAGACCAAGTTTTCACTCCCATGGTAAAACACTTCACACTAGAATTAAGCACTCAAATGGTAGGTTTCACTTTTATGAACTTTTTAATGGATGGAAAATTCACTAATCTAATTAAACATTCAACCAGGGACTCTGAAAATGGAGCTTTTTGTTATTCATGGTGTCCATTGCTTGGATCTGCGATATACCAATCAAGTATCAACACCATTCATGCAGGTGTGATCTTTGCAGTACCTGTGTCATTTTACTGTATGTCAGTGTACCAGAATAGACATTTCCAAAATGTCCTTTGCCAAACAAAATGAAGGATTACTGAGAGGAGAAGCATTACTGAAAGATTATTGGGTTGAAGATAAAGAGATTGAAATATAGTTTACAAACTTTCATTGCTATGAAAATCTTTTGCTGCCATAACTGATTTAGTTTTAGGTGAAAAAAGTAATCAGCTTAGGAGTGGGGGAGTGTCAGCAAGGTGTATTGAGTTTATTTTCAGTTCTTTAAGGAGGAAAGTCTTCAGATTTTAGAAATGTGAATTGTTTTCCATCAAGCACAAAATAATCACAATGTGAATTTTATCAGCTTCTCCTTAATCTGCCCCTCCAAGTCCTTTTCTGCTATGCACTATGATTTCTATGCATTGAGAGCACATTTCATGTGTATTCAACTTAAAGTTAAATGAAACTTTTACAATAAAAATTGCTGTTTTTAATATATTTTTATTGATTTCAGAGAGGAAGGGAGAGTGAAAGAGAGATAGAAACATCAATGATGAGAGAGAATCATTGATCAGCCGCCTCCTGCACACCCCCTTCTGGGAACTGAGCCCGCAACCTAGGCATGTGCTCTTGACCGGAATCGAAGCCAGGACCCTTCAGTCTGCGGGAGGACGCTCTAGCCTCTGAGCCAAACCAGCTAGGGCAAAAATTGCTGTCTTTTTAAATGGCTTATTTTCAAAGATAGTGTTGAAGAAACATGCCCATATGGTAAATGCCCATATGGTAAATACACTAAAAATGATATTTTAAAAATTATTTGTAATCTCACTGTTAACTTTAGAAATATTTAGAATTATGAATTGACATAATCTTTTCTAAATTTTTTATTTATTGATTTTTTTTTTAGCAAGAATAGAAGGGGGAGAAAGGAGAGAAGAGTTAGGGAGAGAAACACTGATCTGTTGTCCCACTTATGCGTCCATTGCTTGATTCTTGTATGTGCCCTGACTAGGTATCAAACCCACAACCATGGTGTATCAGGAGGATCCTACCAACTGAGCTACCTGGCTAAGGCCTAAATTATTTTTAAGGTTGTGCTGATTTGGGTTGTAACTAGTTGGTTTTTTCTGTTGCCTTCATTTGTGTGTGTGTGTGTGCATGTGCACGTGTGTGTATTATTTTGTTAATCCTCACCTGAGGATATTTTTTCCATTGATTTTTAGAGAGTGAAAGAGAGGAGAGACAGAAAGAGAGAAGCATCGATGTGAGAGAGACACACCAATTGGTTGCCTCACGCCTGCACCTTGACCATGGAAGGGGATCCAGCCTGCAACCGAGGTACATATCCTTGACTGGAATGGAACCCACAACCCTTAAGTCCACGGGCCTATGCTTTATCCACTGAGCCAAACAAAAATCTTAAATGATTGTATACCACCAATTTAGAAATGGTTGCCTTTTATGTCATTAAACTCCAATACAATTTGGCATCCTATATAATAAAAAGAGCCTAATAAGCTAAGGGTCCAGTCATCCAGTCATCCATTCAACCAATCAAAGCATAATATGCCAATGATATGCTAAGGCCGCTCAACTGCTCTCTATGACATGCACTGACCACCAGGGGGCAGACGCTCCAACTGGTAGGTTAGCTTGCTGCTGGGGTCCGGCCAATTGGGACTGATCAAGAAGGGCCGGACACGCCTTGGAGCCCTCCCGCAGACCCTCCCTGGCTGGCCAACCTCCTGTGTCGTACCCAGCCCTGATCATGCACCAGTGGGGTCCCTCGGCCTGGCCTGTGCCCTCTCGCAATATGGGACCCCTCAGGGGATGTCAGAGAGCCAGTTTTGGCCTGATCCTGCAGGCCAGGCCGAGGGACCCCATTGGTGCACGAATTCATGCACCGGGCCTCTAGTAACATATAAAGGCCTATGGAACTAGAATTATTATTAAATAAATATTACAGGATCTTAGATTCCTATGATAGCAATTTTTGTGTTATCTATACTTTCCTTTGGCAAATGTTTTTTTCTCAACTTCACCTTAGTCAACATTTTCTTGATTAGAACTTGATTGTACAACTAACTTTCACACATGGATTGGGTTCTCTTGCAACATAAAGTTTTGGATAGATTTAGATAAAAAGGAAACATTGTTTTACAGTGGATTTATATTTTTCTTTAATGTAGCAACAAGTAAAATATTCTATATTTGACCCCTGCCCCCACCAAATACTCTAGTTGTAAAAGTGTGAAAATTGTGAAGTATTATTAAGAAAAAATATTAGGTCTGAGGAACAGCAGCTGTGTGTGAAGCCTCCCCCCCCCAGCCAGAGGAGCCACCACAACTGTGAACAGCACCCACCAGAG
>NW_005368381.1:733500-734819 GCF_000412655.1 Myotis brandtii | reverse complement strand
TAAGGGCGGGGGAAAAAAAGGAGACATATGTAATACTCTTTGTAATACTTTAAGCAATAAAACAATAAAAAAAAGAAAATCTAAAAAAAAGAAAGAAAAAATATTAAGACCATATCAAATATATTGAAGTCTTCTTGCCTCTTTATATACTGCCATTTAAAAAAAAAACTTGTTTGTTTCTTTATTATTTTTAATATATTTTATTGCCTATTTTGAATTTAGCAAAGTCTTGAGTAATTTGGAATCATTAATCATTTTACCTCTAATTCAGTAGTAGTCATGGGGGGTGGTTATTTCTAATGTTTTTCTAGTTATTTTGAAAAGTAGAGTTATTTTAATTGCACAATGCTGTGATGTTGTTTCAAGATTCCCCTGTCCAGAAAATGTTTCCAGTTACACAGCTTTACAGGAAACTGTTTCTATCTAAAATGAAACATGTAATTTGAGATGTTTCTTTCTTTGTCACTTAGTTTTCTCTACCCTCATTTAAACACAGGGGTAAAAGTCTTAAGCAAAGTTATTGGCTTTGTCATTCAAATATATCTCTATTCCCATTTTTTTCTCTTTGTTTTTTTTTAAGGCCAGAATTGAAATATTACCAAGAAAAGGTACAAAGCCATAATATTATGGTATGATGTATTTTGACTTATAGGGGAACAGGCACTTAATTTTGATGGTACATTGATTGTACCTCGTTGTGGAAATTCCTCTTTCACTTTCTGATGTTTCACCTGATAAGATGGCATATGAAGAATATTGTAATAATATAATTTAAGTGTTTACTATAAGCTATTTGGATTAAGAGTTATGACAGTGTTATAAATTTATTATTAAATTAATGTAAGACATTTAACCCTGGCCAGGTGGCTCAGTTAGTTAGGGCATCGTCCCATACACCAAAAGGTTTCAGGTTGCATTCCTGGTCAGGGCACATACCTAGGTTTCAGGTTCGATCCCTGGTCAGTGCTCATATGGGCTGTAACCGATGGGTGTTTCTCTCTCTCTCTCTCTCTCTCACTCTCTCTCTCAAATCAATAAACATATCCTAGGGTGAGGATAAAAAATTAATGTAAGACATTTAAACTACTCTTTGCAAAGCTCTTTATTATAAAACTATTTAAAATGTATCTAGGGCCTGGTTGGCGTGGTTCAGTGGTTGAGTATCAACCTATGAACCAGGAGATCACGGCACATGCCCAAGTTGCTGGCTCGATCCCAAGTATGGGGTGTGTAGAAGACAGCTTATCAATGATTCTCTCTCATCACTGATGTTTCTATCTCTCTTTCCCTCTCCCTTCCTCTCTGAAATCAATAATATA
>NW_005368381.1:731826-733280 GCF_000412655.1 Myotis brandtii | reverse complement strand
TAGATGGCAGGTATAGTCAAAGGGCCGCTGTATATTGATGATAATTGTTGAAATGACTTCTCCATGTTTCTAGAAGCATTTACATGTACTATTTGTGAAAAAAAAAAAATGGTACGCAGAGATTTTTGGACTGTCCTGAACCTCATTTTATCATGTGTAATTAGCTTGTTCCCCATGTTTTCTTCAGGTGCTATCATGTGTATAAGATCTAGCTATTTTGTGTCAAGTTCAGATTATTCTGAATTTCATCTAAATATTTTTTAAATTTTTTTAATTTTGTGTTGTTTTAGAGGGCAGATGTTATATTGTTCTATTCAGAAAGCCATTCTTTTGTTGTTGTTGTTAATCCTCACCCGAGGATATTTTTCCCATTGATTTTTAGAGAGTGGAAGGGAGGGGGAGAGACAGAGAGAGAAACATCAATGTGAGACACACTGATCGGTTGTCTCCCACACTGCAACCAAGGTAGATGCCCTTGACCAGAATCAACCCATGACCCTTCAATCTGGGGCCAACGCTCTAATCACTGAGCCAAACCAGCTACAGATGGAAAGCCAATTTTTTATGTGCCTTGGTATATTCATAATATACAATATTTTAAAGAAATATAATGCAATCTGAAATTGTTATGTTCTGATAGTGTATCGATACAAATAAAAGCATTTGTCAAGAAATTAATTAAAGTCCTGGCCAGGTAGCTCAGTTGGTTAGAGGTTCATCCTGATACACCAAGTTTGTGGTTTTGATCCCTGGTCAGGGCACATATAAGAAGCAACCAATGAGAGATGGAACCAAGATGGCAGCATAGGTAAATGACTGTACTCGCTGCCTCCCACAACCACATCAAAATTACAACTAAAATACAGAACAACTATCATCCAGAACTGCGGGAAAGCTGGCTGAGTGGAAGTACTACAACTAGAGAGGTAAAGAAGAAAGCACATTGAGACTGGTAGGAGGTGCAGAGGTGCGGAATGGGCTGGTCCGGCACCGGGGTGTGCTGCTTTTTTAATCAGGAGGCAGATCGCCTCTGCAGAGGCAGCCTGGAGGAGCAAGGGGTCCCAGCCCCACACCAGACCCCCAGCCCAGGGTTCCAGACCTGGGGAAAGAAGTCCTTACGGGCTGTAAGAAATACGGACTGTAATAACCAGTGCAGATTGGGGCTGAGTGGCACACAGGTTGCTGGAGACTCAGCTGCTCCTCCTAAAAGGCCAGCAGCACAAGCTGAATTTACAAGCTCCCACTTCCCCTGAGCTCCAGTGCTGGGCAAGTATATGGGGGCCCAGACACATATGGGGAGAAACTGGACTGACTGGCATCAGGGCAGGAACTCAGGGGCAGCTTTCTTCCAGATGGAGGTGCTCACAGCGGTCATTGTTCCCATGCTGGGACCTCCCTGGTGCAGGGATGACTGGCAGCCATTTCTGTTTGCTCCACCCTGGTGATTCCGTGAC
>NW_005368381.1:726146-730682 GCF_000412655.1 Myotis brandtii | reverse complement strand
GGTGGTGAGGGCCTGGGGTGGGGTGGGAACTGGGTAGAGGGGAGCTATGGGGGGGGGGAAAGAGGGATATCTGTAATAATCTCAACAATAAAGTTTTTTTAAAATGAAAAAAAGAAGCAACCAATGAATATAAATAAGTGGAACAACAAATTGATGTTTCTCTCTCTCTGAAATCAACAAAATAATATATTAATTAAATTTGTAAACAGAAAGAAAGGGGTATTGCAATATGTTCTGTTTTTGTACAGAAAGACATTTGCTGTGAGTAGCAAACATAATGTGAAAGGTTAATTTTATATGATACTCAAACAGTCTGGTTGAAAATGGAAGGGAAAAAAGAGAAATAAAACTTCATCCTCTAGTTTGATCTGAGTATATTTTATTTATATTTTTGGATTCTATAGATAGTTTTGTTAAATAGTCTAATAGGAACAATTGCCAGTTTCATAAATAACTTAATATTTCTCAAATAAAGTGTTGGTACACTAGTAATCACAAATTTAGTTTCTTTTTAATCCTGTAAAGAGGGTTTTTTGTAAACACCTTTTTTATTAATCATGACATGGCAAAATGTACAGTTGCTATTTCTGAAAAGTGTTACAAACTCTACATCTACAGATGATGAAAAATTCTTATAGAATTTTTAGTAAGTGTACATGTTGGGTTATGGAAGTTTTATAGTCATGTGGAAGTGTCATGAAATTAACCCTTGCAATTCAGGCTACTGTAGTTTATACTTTTCCTGTATGTTTCAAGTCAGATGTGTACCATTTGTACTGAGAACCCACAGAATGAATCATCCCAAGTCCATTGATTGTAATATGTCATTTGATTTATAAACAAATAATAGTAACTTTTTGTACATTTCTGGAAATAGATTGTATAATAATTTATGTATCTGCTATTAGATACAGTGTATAAGTAAAAGTTTCATTAAAACAGACACACACACAAACACACACACACATGTGCGCACAAAACACACACTTTTATTTTCTCAGTTTCCATGGATTAGGAACCCAGGTTAACGGGTTCTTTGCTCAAGGTCTCACAGGCTAAAATTAAGGTGTCAGGTAGACCATAAACTCATCTGAGGCTTAGGGACCTCTTCCAAACTCATGTGGTTGTGGCAGGATTTACTTTCTTGAGGTCGAAGGACTGAGGTTCCCATATCCTTCATGGTAGTCAGTTGGAGCCCACTCTCAGTTCTTAGAGGCACGTGGCCCCCTCCATCTTCAGAGTCAGCAATGGAGAACCTTCCTCATGTCATACTCCTCTCAGACTTTGAATCTCACCGGAAAGGGCCCAGTCCCTCCCACTTTTGTAAAAATCGTGATAAAAAAACACACATAACACAAAATTCACCACCATCTTAACTATTTTTAGTAGTGTTGAGTACATTCACATTGTTGTGCAACAAATTTCCAGAACTGTTCATCTTGCAAAACTGAAACTCTATATTCATTACACAACAGCTCCCCATTTCTCCATCCCCTAGCCCCTGGTAACCACCATTTCACTTTCTGTTTCTATGAGTTTGACTATTTTAGATCTCTCCTATAAGTTGAATCATACAGCATTTGTTCTTTTGTAAATGAAGAGCCCAATCCCTTTTAAAGCTTGTCTGATTGGGTCAGTGCACTTAGGATAATCTCTATTTCTTAAAGTTAATTGATTTGGGGTTTTAATTATACCTGCACAATCCCTCACAGCAGTGTCTAGATTAGTTTTATACTAACTTGGAGAAGGTGTGTGTTCATGGGGTGGGAGGCAGGAATCTTGGGTGCTATGTTAGAGTTGCCTATCACATATGGTGAAGTAACCCTTAAAAAGGAGGGAGATTGCTAACTGGGCCTGTCAGTTTTACCATGTTGAGTTCAACTTTCATATACCATACTAGCCCTTTAAATTAAAATAGCTTTGGAATTCACCCTCTACCTCCATAGTCAGTGTCACTCCTCTGGTACTGGCCTGGGCAATTGCAACAGCCCTCTAACTGGTCTCTAGCCCTTCCTGACTAATTTTCCACACTTCACCTTAGAAAACCTAAAATGCAAATCAGAATTAAGTCAATTCTATAAAAGTCCTCAGTGGTTGTGCATCATATGTCAGCTCCACCTGCTAATGCAGCCTCATCCCTGTACTGACACTCATACTGGTTTCAGTTCTCTGGAGAGATCCGGCTATTTCACCCGTCCAACCATGCCTTTTCCCAATCTTTTCTCTCTATCTAGAATGGTCATCCTCTCCATCAGTCTGCTTAGAAAATTCTTATATATCCTTCACTCTCCCCTTCTTAAGTAAACATACTGGCACCTTACCCACACTCTCCCTCTCCACCCTAATTCCTGGTGCTCATAATAGGGGATCTCATTGTCCATGGAGATGACATAATAACTTCTCCATTCCTTGACTCTCAATTACCTTCTCCATTCCACTTCAGCCACCCACACCTAAAACACCACATCTTGAATTTTATTGTGGCCCAGAATTGCTCACCTCTACCATTTATTCCTCCACTATTCCATTTTGACTGCAACTTCTTCTCCTACTGGATCCTTCAGGCCCTCACCCACTTGGTACTTTTTTTCTCTTTACTTCATAGACACCCCTTTAGTTCTCTGAGACCTCAATTTTCTCCTAGTCTGTCAGCCCCTCCTGACCTCTTTTCACTTACCTTCCCAACTTTTCTTAACACCATGCTTGATCACCTGAACTTCTCTCTCACCAGTACCCTTAATGCCTTTTTCATTCCTGTCTGCCAAATGAGCCACACGAATGTTTCACCTTGGATCAGTACTAAAAACCACCCATCTATCCTCCACCTTGGTGTTTGTACCTGCTAGAGAAAATCCACAAAACCATAAAAATTGGTGTCACTATAAATCCATGGTCTTCAGTCTCAGCCGACTCTCTTCACATTACATTCACACACATCCTTATGTCCATTCAATCTGCCTGTTCAACATCCGTCATCCACCTGTACTGTAAGTGCCATCTTTTTCTATCTTTTTCAGAACCCCGCTCTCCATCAATTATCCCTTTTCTCTCTGAATTCAATCAGCTTTTTCCTCAGCTTTACACATACCTGGGTGTCTCCAATAAAAAAAAAAAAAAAAAAACAGAACTCTCCCTTGATCCTAAGTCTCCAACAGATGCCAATTTCTCTCCTTACCTTCTCAGCTTAAGCTTCTCCAAATAGTAGTAGTCTACATTCGCTGTTTCTACTTCCTCAAATTCATTCATGCCTCAACCTACTGAAAAAAGTTTCCGTTGAAATTTCTTTTGCCAAAAGTCACCATTGACCTCCAAACCACCAAAGCCAATAGCCACGTTTCAGTTTTGATGCTATTGAGTTCTCTATGGATTTGACACTGCTGATAATTACCTCTCCCTTAAAATGTTCTTGTTCCTAGGTTTCCATCACATTGAATTAATTCAGTTTCCTGGTTATTCTGTACTTCTCTGGCCATTCCTGTTTGTTCTCTCTCTTTTAAAAAATGTTTTTATTGATTTTGAAAGAGAGAGGGAGAGATAGAAACATCAATGATGAGAGAGAATCATCTGTTTTAAATATGTTTTTATTGATTTTATAGAGAGAGGAAAAGAGAGAGATAGAAACATCGATGAGAAACATTGATGGGCTGCCTCCTGCACATCCCTGACTGGGGATCAAGCCTGCAACCCCGGCATGTGCCCTGACTGGGAATCTAACTGGGGACCTCTTGGTGCATCAGTTGATGCTCAACAACTTAGCCACACCACCTGGGCTGTTCTCTCTTTTTAAATCTCTTCTCCCTTTAGCACTTAAAGTTTAATGTTCCCCAATGTTTTGTCAAGAACTGTGAAGGTTCTGAAACGTAACCTCACTTACACAGTTATGTACTTTATATGTATGAATACTAAAGAAACACAAGGCACCTGGATCAGAGACAGGAGGTTTTTCTTTATTAATACTCTCGACCAGTTCAACAGAGTAACACTGCCGCATTGGCCCCCCAGACCCAGACCCACAGGTGACAGGATGAAAACTGATGGAAACTTTCTATGTGAGTGGCAGGTTCCAACCCATAGAAGAGGGTAGAAAGCAATGGATTTTCTCCTTTTATATATGGGAGAGAGACAGCCAACCTGCTCCCTTCCGAAAGGAGAAATCCCTTTGCTCCTTGGAGACAGAATGAAAAGGATATTGGCTCCTATACTAGCCTTTGCAACGTTAACATGTCTTTCTAATGGCCAGATAAGCTGTGTCTCCAGCTTTTACAGCCCAGAGAGATGTTTCCAAGGTCTGAGCTTCATCCCTTTTTTAAGCTAGAGATATAGTGCTGCAGTTTTCCTGGCTCCATTTGGATCTCTTTGGAAGATGTTTTATTATCCCTTTGGATCAGAGCAGTTAACCATACAAATGGCTAAAGACAGCATCTTCACTGGTATGTGAAAAGTGAAATGCATCTAGCAGTGGTCGACAAACTGCGGCTCGGCAAACTGTGGCTCGCGAGCTACATGCGGCTCTTTGGCCCCTTGAGTGTGGCTCTT
>NW_005368381.1:712391-726106 GCF_000412655.1 Myotis brandtii | reverse complement strand
GGGCCACGAAGTTTCAATCGCACTGTACGTGCGTGCCTGCACGTGGTATTTTGTGGTATTTTGTGGAAGAGCCACACTCAAGGGGCCAAAGAGCCGCATGTGGCTCTCGAACCGCCATTTGCCGACCACGGATCTAGGGGAAGTGAAAGCAAACATTCTCTGTTTTTATATTGCACACATTCTTGTGTCTCAGTTGGCTAGGGCTTTTTACAGGCCACTGAGAAATCCAGGGAAGTTTTATTTACCATGCCAGGCTTCTCTCTTTTGTCTTCTCATCTCACTCTACATGCTCTCCCTGGACCACTCCACCCACTCTTATTGTTTTAAATGCTACTTGTCTGCTAAAAATTTCAAACATCCCACTACCTGAATATTCTACAAATGCCTCAAACTCCACGTGTTCAAAACTCTTCATCACCGCCTCCAAACTGTTGTATTCTCTACATTAGTTGATAGCACCATCTGTGTCATACTTGGGGCTGTCATTATTTGAACAGCCTTTCTCTACATGGAAGAATTTCCACATTATGAGCTCTACCTTCCTTGTGTAAGAGTCAGAACTATTTGCCAGCCTCCCTTGTAGTCAGGACACAGTCAAGGTACTTAGGTTCTTTCAATCAGAAACTTACATGAGACTCAGACTCAAAGCTGAGCAACAATGAGGAAACCAGCTCTGTGTGAAGTTCCATTTTTTTGCTATCAGGGAATTTCCAGTGTTTTCAAGGTTCACTTCTTGCAGCAGCAGCAGCAGCAGCAGTAATAGTTTTTTCTTCTGCTCTGGATGGGAGTATTTGTATCACCTGGCCACTTCTTCAATGGTTTTGGGCATTGTTCCTGGAAGCTTTGTCTCCAACCTAGTTCTCCAGCCATCCTAAAACAGTTGTAGAAGCTCCTCAATATCCTTTGAAAAAATGCCTTTTCATCTCAGTCACCTAGAGTCAGCCTCTATTGCTATCAATTAACATATCTGACAAATACACACCCCCATCACACAAGACAAGAACCTGGAGTCATCCTTGATTCTCCCTCATCATAAACATCTAATCAATTCTCCAGTCCTATTAATTTGATCTCTTAAGCATTTCTTTTTAAAAAATATTTTGTTTTTAAAAATATTTATTCTTTTTTTTTTTTAGAGAGAGAGAGGAAAAGGGAGAGAGAGAGAGAAAAACATTGATGCAAGAGCGAAACATCAATCCCCTGCATCCTGCAGAAAATTGAACCAGCAACCTTTTGGTGCACAGGATGATGCCCAATCAACTGAGCCACACAGGCCAAGGCTCCTAAGCATTTTTTAAAAATATACTTTTATTGATTTCAGAGAGTATGGGAGAGGGAGAGATAGAAACATTAATGGTGAGAGAGAATCATTGACCGGCTGCCTCCTGCATGCCCCCCACTGGGGATCGAGCTGGCAACCCGGGCATGTGCCCTGATGGGGAATCAAACCATGACCTCCTGGTTCATGGGCTGACACTCAATCACTGACCAACACCGGCTGGGCCTAAGCATTTTTTGATTCTCGCCCTTCCACTTTATCCCAAATTACCACTTTCCTGGTTCAGGCACTGATAATTTTTTCATTTGGACTACTACAACACCTCCTAGTCTCCCTGCCTCCAGTCTTATCCCCTTCCAATCGTAGCCACATTGTTAATAAAGGGACTTATCTATAACATAAGCCTGGCTGTGTCATTCATTTGCTTTAAACCTCATTACTTGCCACTTCCTATTTGAAATGACTGTCCTTCCCCCTCTTCACTTGGCTACTTCCTGCATACTTTTTTCAAACACCCACAGGCTGTGATGGGTGATTCTTCTCTGTAGCTCCTTATTTCCATAATACCTTGTACATACATCTATCACTGCACTAACCACAAGCATTGTAATTGCCTACCTAGATTGTGAGCTCTCTGAGAGGGCAAACGAAATCTGAATATATATATATATAGAAAATCTCCTCAATGCCTACCTTAGTGCATGGCATTTAGTATGCACACAATAAATGTTTCATAATTGATACATAAATGGGTTGGCTCAATTCAATTCAAACATCACTTCTATGAAAATTTCTTTAAGCTTTCCCATCCTGCCATCTTCTGGACCTCTCCTGATGCAGTTAGTGGTTCCTTCCTCTACATAATTTGTAAATTCCTCTTTTTAAAACTGAGGTAGTGCTCACTTCGACAGCACATACACTAAAATTGGAATGATACAGAGAAGATTAGCATGGCCCCTGCGCAAGGATGACACACAAATTCGTGAAGCATTCCATATTTAAAATAAATAAATAAATAAATAAAACTGAGGTAAAAGTCACATAACAGAAAATTACTATTTTAAAATATACAATTCAGTGGCATGTAGTATATTCACAATATTGTGTAACCATCACCTCTATCTGGTTCCAAAAACTTTTCATCATCCCAATGGGAAGCCACATATACATTAAGAACTCAATTCCCCCCCCCAAAAAAAGGACTCAATTCCCATTCCTCCCCTCCCGCAGCCCCTAGCAACCACTAATCTGCTTTCTGTGTCGATGAGTTTTATTTTGGAAATTTAATAAAAAAGAAATCATACAATATGTGACCTTTAGTTTTGTCTTCACATAACATGTTTTCAAGGTTTATCCATGTTATACCATGCATCAGTACTTAATCCCTTTTCATGTTTGAGTAAAATTTCATTGTATACATATAACACAATTTATTTATTCATTCATCCATTGATGAACATTTGGGTTGTTTCCACTCTTTGGCTGTTGTGAACAGTGTTGCTGTGAACATTTGTGTACAAGTTTTGGGTTGAATACCTGTTTTCATTTCTTTTTGGGTATATACCTAGAAGTGGAATGATTGGAGCTTATAGTAATTCAATTTTTAAAAAATATATGTGGAACTGTGGAATTGTCTTCCATATGGCTGCTCCATTTTACATTCCCACCAGTAATGCACAAGGGTTCCAATTTCCCCACATCCTCACCAACATTTATTTTCCTTTTTAAAAAATAATATAGCCATACTAGTGGGTGTAAAGTTGTATCTCATTGTGGATTTGATTTGCATTTCCCTATTGACTAGTGATGGTGAGCATCTTTTCGGGTCTTTGTTGGCCATTTGTGTATCATCTTTGGAGAAATGTCTATTCAAGTCCTTTGCTCATTGATTTTAGTAGATTTATTTTTTTAAGTACCATTTGAGATTTACAGAATAATCGAATATTACATAAAGTTCTATATATCCAACCCACCCTCTCCACCCCCAATCACTTTTACCTCCACATGCAGTTTTTTCAATTATGAACATCTTACAATGGTGTGGTACATTTGTTATAATTAATAAAGCAATATTGAAACACTGTTACAATCTAATAGTTTATAGTTTACATCAGGGTTCAGTCTTTGTGCTGCACATTCTATGGGCCTTGACAATGACATGTATCCACCATCACAATATCATACAGTAGAGTTTCATTGCCCTAAAAAAAACACCTGTGCCTCACCTATTCAACCTCCCCTGGCATCCCCTGAACCTCTGGCAACCACTGATCTTTTTATTGTGTCAATAAATAAGCTTTCTTTTTAGAGCAGTTTGATATTTACAGAAAAACTAAGCAGATAGTACAAAGAGTTCCCATGTACCCAACACCCAGTTTCCCTATTATTAACATCTTACATTATATGGTACACGTTTGTTATAATTACATTTGTGAACCAATATTGATGCATCATTATTAACCAAAGTCCATACTTTACTCATACTTCTTTAGTTTTTACCTAATGTCTTTTTTTCTGGTCCAGAATCCCATCCAGGACACCACATTACAATTAGTCATCATCTTTCCTTAGGCTCCTCTTGGTTGCTATGGTTTCTCAGATTTCCCTTGTTTTTAATTACCTTTATAGTTCTGAGGAGTGCTGGTCAGGCTTTCTGTATGTCCCTCAATTGGGGTTTTTCTGTGTTTTTCTCATGATTAGATTGGAGTTATAGGTTTTAGGATAGAAGACCACAAAAATACAATGGCATTTTCACTGCATCCTAGCTATGATATACTATATATTATCAACATGACTTTTCACTGTTGATGTTGCTTTTGATCACCTGACTGAGGTAGTGTTAGTCAGATTTCTTCACTATAAAGTTATTCTCCCCCACCCCCATCCAAACTGCAGTCTTTGGAAGGAAGTTACTGTGCACACCCAACTTGGGGATGGCTGAAGGGGCATGGACTCACTCTCTTACATTCTTAAGTTGGCTCAACCTGCTGTCCAGTGACAAACCTTCCAGGCTCAGCAACTTTTCTGAGCCCCAGGGCTGTTCTAGGGCAGGCCGGGCCTCCTCTAGAGCTTACCTTACCATGGGCTAAATTTTGCCCCTGGGGTCCATTACTGGACTCCTAAAAATCATTAAATAAGCTCCCTTCTTTTAAAAAAATGTTCTTATTGATTTTTAGAGAGAGAGGAAGGGAGAGGGATAGAGTGATAGAAACATCAATGAGAGAGGAACATCATCAATCGGCTGCCTCCTGCATGCTCCCCTACTGGGGATTGAACCTGCAATCCAGGCATATGCCCTAACTGGGAATCGAACCAGCAACCTCTTGGTTCCTGGGTCGATGGTCAACCATTGAATCACACTGACAGGGTGAGCTCCCTTCTTTCTTACTTAAAAAAAAAAGAAACCCTAGCTGGTTTGGCTCAGTGGTTGGAACGTCGGCCTGTGGACTGAAGGGTCCTGGGTTCGATTCTGATCAAGGGCACACGCCTGGGTTGCGGGCTCGATCCCCGGAAGGAGGCATGCAGGAGGTAGTCAATCAATGATTCTCTCTCATTGATGTTTTTATCTCTCGCTCCCTCTCCCTTCCTCTCTGAAATCAATATAACTATATTAAAAAAATAAAATAATAAATAAACAAAAATAACATTAAAAAAGAAATAGAGTAATTCTCCACATCTTTGAGGACAGAGTATTAAATTAAATATTTTGAATTCTTCTGCATGAGAGATTTGCCTCTTCCATTTATTTATCTATTTATTCTATAAATCACTATTATATCAGTATGGATTCATATACATTTATTTTATACTTTACCCACTCTCATCTCTTTGCTCATTTATGCTTTCTTTTTTAATGCATTTAACAGCAGTCTGGCATCATCCAGCCAACCAATAATAGTGTGGTTAACTTGACAATTAGCACATTGTTCCTGACACTAAGGAATCTTTCCTGGGACCTGAAGAATGTTTTCCTTCCAATCAGAGGCAAGTGAAGTTGATCTTCCCCCTTCAGGTACAGAAAAAAAGGGTTTGGGGAGTGCCTTCATACATTTGTCAATGAAATAAGGATTTCCCATACTAGATGAAGAAAATACTTTGAGTTCAACAAAAGAAACAGAACCAGGAGAAGATATATATTAAGAGATTTATTGTAGGAACATTCTTACACCATATACAAGAATAAAATAAAAATGTATTAAAGATATAAATGTAAGATTCAAAACCATAAAACTCCCAGAAGAAAACACAGGCAGTAAAATCTCTGATAGTTCTCTTAGCAATATTTTTTTCTGATATATCTCTTCAGGCAAGCGAAACAAAAGAAAAAATAAACAAATGAGACTACATCCAACTAAAACGTTTTTGTACAGCAAAGGAAACCATCAACAAAATGAAAAGGCAACGTACTGAACGGGAGAACATAATCACCAATAATACATCTGATAAGGGGTTAATATCTAAAATTAGATATAGTATAATGAATTCATACTACTCAAAACAAACAAACAAAAAAACCCCAATGAAAACAAGGACAGAGGGCCTGAATTGACACTTTCCAAAGAGGACATACAGATGGCCAATAGACATATGAAAAGATGCTCAATGTCACTAATCTTCAAAGAAATACGAATTAAAACCACAATGAGATCTCACCTCAGAAAGACTGGAAGATGGCAGAGGAGCACGGGAAAGCTACACTCATCTCCATCCTGGACTAAACTGGAAGTACAACTAAAATATGGAGCAATCAACCTGAATAACCAACTGAAGACTAACTTACAACCAAGGATTTACAGAAATTACATTGAGACTGGTAGGAAGTACAGAGACACAAAAAGGGCTGGCCTGTTCCCATGGGTGGCAGCTGAGATTCTGGAAGAATATCTTAGCTCCAAAGTTTCCCCCTGAGAAGCGCGGGGTCTCAAACCCAACTGGGGCTCCCCAGTCCAGAGTACCAGAGCTGAGAAGAGGCACCCACATAACATCTGGCTGTGAAAATCAGTAGGGTTTCTGTATGCCAGGGAGAGAGATGAGTCTGCTAGAGACACAAGCACCCTCTCTCTTTTTTTTTAAATAACATCTGTTTTGAAGGACCGCCAAGCCTGCCCTCGCTGACCATGCTGTCTCGGGTGGTGTTTTCTGCAGCCGCTGCAACAGCCCCCTCCCTGAAAAACACCGCCCTCCTCAGTCTGCAGCTGCCGCAGCGGCCCCCTCCCTGAAGAATGCCGCCCTCCTCGGTCCCGGGGTTGTGCAAGCAACAAGGATCTTTCACACTGGGCAGCCAAGTCTTGCCCCTGTACCACCTCTTCCTGAATATGGAGGAAAAGTTCGTCTTGGACTGATCCCTGAGGAATTCTTCCAGTTTCTTTATCCTAAAACCGGTGTAACAGGACCCTATGTGCTCAGAACTGGGCTTATCTTATATTTTCTATCCAAAGAAATATATGTGGTTACTCCAGACACCATCTCTGCTCTATCAACAATAGGGTTGCTTGTCTATGTCATTAAAAAATATGGTGCCACCCTACACAAAAATAAACTCAAAATGGATAAAGGACTTAAATGTACGACGGGAAACCATAAAAATTCTAGAAGAATCCAAAGGCAACAAAATCTCTTGTAAGTTCACTAGTAATCAAGAAAATAAAAGTTTAAATTAAAATAAAGTTGTAAAATGAAAGTAAAGCATCAGAGATTTACTGGTTTTCTTTTAGTACATTGGCAACATTTTAAACATATTGATTATACTCACTTTTATGAGGATATTGGGAAATAGGTTTTCTCAAATATTCCTGGGAGTATAAGTTCATAAAGCCCTTTAAAATAGCAGTTTGGTGATATTTATTGAAATCCTTGTGTGTCCATTAGGTCAACCAATTTTACTTCTGGGATTATATTTCACAGAGAAACTTATGCATGTACATAAAGATGTAGTGCAAATTATTTCAATATTTGTAGTAGATTGAAAATACTAAATGTAAGTAAATATCTATCAAAAGGAAATTTTTAACTAAATTATTGTACATTTACCTACAGAGTATTATGTAGTTTGTTGAAATTTTCTATGATCTCACTTGAAGTTAAATAAACAGGTTCCAGAAAAATACGGTATGATTCTATTTATGTGTATATGCATTCATGTGTGTGTACGCATTTGTACACATGCATGAGAAAGATGAGCTGCCTTACAAATATCCCCCGACATTCACATGCACTCTTTTTTTTGTTTCTTAAGATAAATAATTTTTCAGTAAATCTCCTTTTTACTGAAACTTTTTAAAGTAGATTTATGGCATCTTGCTCGGACTCGGGTAGAATACTTCGTCCAGGTCACCGGGACCCCAGGACCGCCGAGCCTGCCTTCGCTGACCATGCTGTCTCGGGTGGTGTTTTCTGCAGCTGCCGCAGCGGCCCCCTCCCTGAAGAATGCCGCCCTCCTCGGTCCCGGGGTTGTGCAAGCAACAAGGATCTTTCACACTGGGCAGCCAAGTCTTGCCCCTGTACCACCTCTTCCTGAATATGGAGGAAAAGTTCGTCTTGGACTGATCCCTGAGGAATTCTTCCAGTTTCTTTATCCTAAAACCAGTGTAACAGGACCCTATGTGCTCGGAACTGGGCTTATCTTATATTTTCTATCCAAAGAAATATATGTGGTTACTCCAGACACCATCTCTGCTGTATCAACAATAGGGTTGCTTGTCTATATCATTAAAAAATATGGTGCCTCTATTGGGGAATTTGCTGATAAACTCAATGAGCAACAAATTGCCCAACTAGAAGAAGTGAAACAGGCTACCATCAAAGGCATCCAGGATGCAATTGATCTGGAGAAGTCCCAGCAGGCACTGGTTCAAAAGCGCCATTACCTTTTTGATGTCCAGAGGAATAACATTGCTATGGCCTTGGAGGTTACTTACTGGGAACGGTTGCATAGAGTATACAAGGAGGTCAAGAATCGCTTGGACTATCATATCTCTGTGCAGAATATGATGCGTTGGAAGGAACAAGAGCACATGGTGCAGTGGGTGGAGAAGCATGTGGTACAGAGCATCTCTGCACAGCAAGAAAAGGAGACAATTGCCAAGTGCATTTCAGATCTAAAGCTGCTTGCAAAGAAGGCTCAAGCACAGCCAGTTATGTAATGCATCTATCCCGACTGAGACAGCTAGAAACACTTGAGTGATGGACTGGAAACTAGGCTGTGACAAAAGCTTTCTGTATCGCCATCTGCTGGAGTTACAGTTTACCCCACTTAAAAATGAAAAGCGTGAGTTTCATCTAGTGAGAGAATTAAAACAATCTATTGGCCAGTGAGATGTTTATTGTCCTTCTTGCTCTGCATTTTGAGTTGTTCTATGATCACTTTTGAATAAGCAGTTTCCTCTTAATACAATTTGGTACCTGACTAAAGACTACCAAGTTATAATTTAAATTTGTAATTAATGCTATCATCTTACAATAAAGTGACAGTTAAAACAAAAAAAAAATAACATCTGTTTTGATTTGCATAGTAGCTGTACCAATTTATTTTCCCACCAACAGTGGGAAAGCATTCCCTTTTCTCCACATCCTCACCAACACGTATTATTTTTTTGTCTTTTTTATAATAGCCATTCTAACAGGTGTGAGGTGATATCACATTATGGTTTTGATTTGCATTTCCCTGATGATTAGTGATGTTGAGCATGTTTTATGTACTTGTTGGCCATCTGTATATCTGTATTAGAAAAACAACTATTCAGATCCTCTGCCCATTTTTAAATTGCATTTTTTGTGTTGCTATTGAAGTGTGTGAATTGTTTATAAATTTTCTTTCTTTGGGTGATATTTTTTTTTACTTTGCATTTCATATATTATCCAGTTTCACATTCTCATAGGATCCGCAATTGCAATAGCCACCTAGTCTCCCAAGTTTGAAAATGGCAAGAGAGCCACAGTTGTGGCCAAAGGCAAAGCACTGATATGCTCACAAAACAAAAAATGGCACAACTTTTCCTTCATTTTTCTCAAACTTAAATGAAAACTGACACAAAAGCTCATGGCTGGACAATGGGAATTCTTTTCTTCTTTATGCCTCAAACTAAATATTAAACTTCTCTGACAGGGAGAACAAAGTCTCTTTAATAATTAATTGCATACACATGAATATTTTGTTGCACAGGCTACAAAACCACTTTCACCTTTTGGTTGTTTTTGAAGTTTGGAAAGACTGAGGAGCAATGGCAGGGGCGGGGTGCTCTGTGGAGAGGTAAGCAAAATGAGCAGAGAAAGGATGTTCTTAACAGTTGTCCCATCTAAGAGGAGGAAGTGGAGAACTCTGATTTGAAATAAAAAAGAAAATACTCTAACTTTGTTGTGTGGTTGTTGCTGTTCAACCTGGAGGTGTGTGGAGTGAGGGTGGGGGGAGCACAGGGTATAACTGACTTCAGGGATGAGCCTCACTGAAGCAGAATAGGTGTAGGGGTGCAGTGAGACACAAGCACCCTCTCTTAAAGGGCCAACACACAAAATCTCCTTTGCAGCCACTCACTCCGGTGGAGGGAGAGTGGAGTGGGCTAGAGTCATGCGAGTGTATGGCTTTGGAGAGAGAGCTGAGGGGACAATTGCCAGGACGCCCTGGGCTGAGTCACACTACTGCACCGCAGACACCGTATTTCTTGGATGGAGCATGCCCCTGCATACAGCATCAGCCTGGGAAAATGCAATAACCCTACCCTCTGGTCTCCCTGTTGACCCATCCTGTGGAGCTTGTGTCCTGCTGAGGAGTAAGCTGCCTGGGCCAGGGTGAACCAATCTGGGCAGATTAGGGGGTATCAGTTACTGAGTTGTATGGTTTTGAAGTGGGGGCCATGCCTCCGCACTTTCCCATGAACATAACTGGTACCTTCCCCTCACCAGAGATCCACTAGCCCCACTCTCCAGGCTCCTGAGGCCCCACCCTTAGTCTTGGTGGCTCCACCCTGCTGAGATCTGGGCAGAATCTAGGACAAACTGAATTGTGTGGCACTGGGGTGAGGGCCATCCCCCCAAGTTCCCCAAGGCTGAAGGGCCCCACCCTGCTGAGATGGGGCTCCTGGCAGTATCTGGGACAGACCTAGTTGTGTGGCTCTAGGACAGGGGGAATTTTTCCCTCGCAAGCCCAAACAGTGCAGAGCTTTCCCTGCACAAGGCCAAATATTGGTGTGTTTGGGCCTGATAAACTCTGCTGGCCTCACCCTGACAACTCCCCGAGACTCCTCCCCACCACAAAGGTGTGTAAGCACCAAGAGAGTGGCAGCTAGACTTTGAATACCCTGGGAACATTGCTGAGTGGCCTTAAACTCAGCACTGGCACCAAGTTTGAACCTGTATAGATCTGGTGAACAGCACTCACTCCTAATTGAGGATTCACTGAGAACCTACCTCATGCAACTCGAGTACAGCCAGAGGCTCTTTTAGTGACTGAGTCTAACAAGCAGCCAGCAGGCAGAAGCAGGCAGAGGCGAACCTCAGACTTCCTAGGGAATTTTGCTGACCTATCCTCAGGCCTGGTGCTGGTAAGTCAACCTTGGTGTGCAGCTTGATGCTTCCTATGCACAACCAGATCCAGCAGAGGCAGCCACAAATTATGGATCACTGTAGTTCTAAACAGGTTACCCAGGGGGCAGTCATAGGCAGCGTCTGACATTGTCCTGCACCCGAGTCCCTCCCAAGCAGTTCAAGTACCAACACACCCAGTGACCAGCTTCAAGCAACACCAGAGCAGGATCCAATTACCTTCCCAAGTAGCATATCCAAAGGGGGATCTCAGCAGGTACCAGACTCTGCTGAGATGAATTCCACTCTGTGTAATTAGCACCTGCACAGAAGCTAGTACACTGTGGTGAGGGTTGACCCTCACAGTTAGACAGCTGAGGGTCGACCATACACACAAACAGGCCAACAGTAATCAAGATTCAATTAAAACAGGAGGGCCCACATAATCCACACAAGGGCCATTCCAGGAGTACCCAGTGCAGGTGATCAAGGAAACTGTGCCACTGGGTCCCACAGGACACCTACTACAGTAGGACACCCTACCAAGACTGAGTAGCAGATCTACCTAATACATAGAAACAAATACAAAGAGACAGCCCAAATGGGGAGACAAAGAAACATGCCCCAAATGAAAGAACCCATAACTGGAGCTAAATGAAATGGAGGAAAGCAATTACCCAGATGTAGAGCTCAAAACAATGGTTATAAGAATGCTCAAGGAACTTTGGGAAAGAATGGAGGAACTCAGAAGTTGAACAAAGAGATAGTAAGCTTAAAAAAACTCATAGAAGGCATAAGAAAAGAACAAGTCAGAAATGAAGAATACAATATGTGAAATGAAGAATACACCAGAAGGGATCTCTCCCATTGCCCCCGCCCTCCCCTGCCTTCCCTCTGAGGTTTGGCGGTCTGGTCGGTGCTTCTCTGTCTCTGGATCTGTTTTTGTTCATCAGTTTATGTTGTTCGTTAGGTTCCGCGAATGAGTGGGATTATGTGAAATTTGTCTTTCTCTGACTGGCTTGTTTCGCTTGGCATGGTGCTCTCCAGTTCCATCCATGCTGTTGCAAATGGTGGTTGCCTGCTTCAGGATGAAGCTGAAGATCTCTTTCCCATTCACTGGCTGCCAGAAACTCATTGAAGTAAATGATGAACACAAACTTCATACCTTCTATGAGAAGCGTATGGCCACAGAAGTTGCTGCTGGTGCTCTGGGTGAAGAATGGAAGGGTTGTGTGTTTCCAATCAGTAGTGGGAACGACAAACAAGGGTTCCCCATGAATCCCAATGTCTTGACCTATGGCCATGTCACTCGCTGCTGAGTAAGGGGCATTCCTGTTATAGACCAAAAAGCACTAGAGAGAAAAAGTACAAATCTCTTCAGGGTTGCATTGCGGATGCCAATCTAAGTGTTCTCAAGTTGGTCATTGTAAAATTAGTAGGAAAATATATTCCTGGCCTCACTGATATTACTGTGCCTTGTGGCCTGGGGCCCAAAAGATCTAGCAGAATCCGCAAACTTTCCCATCCCTCTAGAGAAGATGTTGCCTGTCAAGATGTTGCCTGTCAATATGTTTAGAAAGCCCCTAAACAAAGAGGGTAATAAATCTAGAACCAAAGCAAAAAAAAAAAAAAGAATACACTAGAAGGCCCTAGCTGGTTACAGTGAATAGAGCATCAGCCTGCGGACTAAAGGGTCCCAGGTTTGATTCCAGTCAAGAGCACATGCCTCTGTTGTGGGCTCGGTCCCCAGTGGGGGGGTGTGCAGGAGGCAGCCGATCGGTGATTCTCTCTCATCATTTATGTTTCTATCTCTCTCTCCTTCTCTCTTCCTTTCTGAAATCAATAAAAATTTTAAAAAAAGAAAACACCAGAAGAAAAAAACAGTAGACTGGATGAAACAGAGGTTCAATTCAGCAATTTGGAAGACAAGGTATAAGAAAACACCCAATTACAGCAGAAAAAAAAAAAAGAATTGAGGATACTTTAAAGGACTCCGGGACACCATAAAGTGTAACAATAACTGCATCACAAGGGTACCAGAAGGAGAATAGAGAGAACAAGGGATTGAGAATTTATTTGAACAAATAATGGCTGAAAACTTCCCTAACCTGGTGAAGGAAAAAGATACACAAGTCCAGGAAGCACAGAGAGTCCCAAACAAGATGACCCCAACAAGGCCCACACAAAGACACGTCATAATTAAAATGGCAAAGGTTGAAGACAACGAGAGAAGTTTAAAAGCAGTTAAGAGAAAGACAGGTGTGATGAAAAGCAAGACCTACAACCAAGACTACTTTACCCAGCAAGGCTATTCTTTTTTTTTTTTTTTTTAGTATTTATTGTTGAGAGTATTAAAGATGTTCCCCCTTTTCCCCCTCATTGGCCCCCTCCATCTGGTTCCTGCACCACCCCAGGCCTTCACCACCTTATTGTCTGTGCCCATAGGTAATACATATATGCATAAATTCTTCTTGGTTAACCTCTTCCCGACCCCTTCCCGCTTCCCTCTGGGATCCGTCAGTCTGTTCCATGTTTCCATGCCTCTGCTTCTATTTTATTCATCAGTTTATTTTGCTCATTAGATTTCTCATTCATTTACTTTTATTTTAGATACACATTGCTGATATATATGCATTTATTGCCATTTTATTGTTCATATTTTTGATCTTTTGTTTCTTCTTCTTCATGCAATACTGGTTAGGTGGTGATGAATTCTTCTAGCTTATTCTTGTCTGTGAAGCTCATTATCTGACCTTCAATTCTAAATTATAGCTTTGCTGGGTAATCTTGGTTGTAGATCCTTGCTATTCATCACTTTGAGTATTTCTTTCTTTTTTAAAAAAATATTTTTATTTATTTCAGAGAGAAAGGGAAAGGGAGAGAGAGATAGAAACACCAATGATGAGAGAGAATCATTGAT
>NW_005368381.1:703540-712166 GCF_000412655.1 Myotis brandtii | reverse complement strand
TTATAGGTAACTAACTGTTTTTCTCTTGCTGCTTTTAAGATTCTCTCTTTGTCTTTTGCTCTTGGCATTTTAATTATGATGTGTCTTGGTGTGGGCCTCTTTGGGTTCCTCTTGCTTGAGACTCTCTGTGCTTCCTAGACTTATAAGTCTATTTCTTTCACCAGGTTGGTACACTGGAAGTTGTCCCAGAGGCTCCTTACCCTATCTTCATATTTTTGGATTTTTTTTTCTTTTTGCTCTTCTGATTGGGTCTTATTTATTTATTGGGTGATTTTTTGCTTCCTCACATTCCAAATCACTGATTTGGTTCTTGGAATCCTCTACTATACTGTTGAATCCCTGCAAATATTCTTTATTTCAGTTAGTGTATGCTTAATTTCTGACTGGTTCTTTTTCATGTCTTTAAAATTCTCGCCAAGATCCTGGAAATTCTCACTAAGTCTCTTGAAGCTCTCATTAAGGTCCTTGAACATCATTATAACCATTGTTTTGAACTCTGTATCTAGTGGTTGATTTGCTTCCATTTCATTTAGTTCTGTTTCCAGAGATTTCTTCAGTTCTTTCATTTGTGACATGTTTCTTTGTTTCTGCATTTTGGCTGCTTCCCTGTGTTTGTTTCTATGTAATAGGTAGAGCTGCTATGTCTCCTGGAATTGGTAGAGTGGCCTTGTGTAGTAGGTGTCCTGTAGGGACCAGTGGTTCAGCCTCCCCAGTCACCTTAGCTGGGCACTCTAGGTGTGACCCTGTATGGGCTGTGTGCACTGTCTTATTGTAGTTGAGCCTTGATTGCAGTTGGCATCACTGGAAGGAATTGACCTCCAAGCCAACTGGCTGAGGACCAGTTGCAACTACAGTGGGAGAGCTGCTATGCAAGAGACACCCCTATGGAGCAGAACTTGCTTCAGTGGGGCTATGGTACTCAATGAGTCTGCCCCTTGAGTGTGTCCCTCATGGATGTGTAGAGTTGTAATCTGGTATGGTCTGAAGCTGTCCACTGGTTGCCCTGGCTTTAGGACCTTCCAGGAGGTACAAAATTAGCCACTTCCTGGGGGCCACACGGCAGGAGCTATAGAACCATCTTCAGATGGCTGCTACTTGTGTTGGGCATGGGAGTGCCTAGGTGAGGCCAAACTGTGAAGCAAGGCAGGCTGCTGCTTGTGCTGGGTCTTGGGCCTCTTATTGATAGGCATGGGGAATGCTGACTCCAGCTGCTTTTTTGAGAGATTTTAGGAAAGTCTTAAGCCTGAGCCAGGACAGGCCATTCGTATGGAAAAGCCACTGCAAACAGTTTGGGTAAGGCTGCAGATTGGATGGAATGGGGTCTCAGGGAATCACCAAGTCAGAATGAACAGTATGACCCAGGGTGATGGAAACTCAGATATGGCTGCCAGTCAGCTCTGCAATGGGGAAGGTTTTAGCATAAGGACAATGACTCCTGCGAGCAACCCTGTCTTGGAGAAAGCTGCCCCTAAGTTTTTGCTCTAATGCCAGACAATCCAGTTCCTCCCTGTAGGTCTCTGGATCTTCCCAAGCCACTGCCCCAGCGCTGGAGTTCAGAGAGAGTGAGTCCATGTAAGTTCATGCAAGTTCATGCACCAGCCCTTAAAGAGGAACTGCCTGGGTCTACAGCAACCTCTGTGTCACTCAGCCACAATCCCTGCTGGTTTTTACAGCCCAAAGTTATGGAGACTTCTCTCCCCAGCTCTAGAACCCTGGGCTGGGAGTCTATTGTGGGGCTGGGACTCCTTGCTCCTCACAGGAGGCCTCCACAACTGAGATATCCTTCCCAATTTAAAAAACAACAACACACGCCACAGGTAGGTATCAGACCAGCCCGTTATGCACCTCCACCCCTTTTACCAGTCTGGATGCGCTTTCTTCTTTACTTCTCTAGTTGTAGGACTTCCATTCAGCCAGATTTTAAGCAGTTGTGAATGATGGCTGTTCTCTATTTTAGTTGTAATTTTGATATGGTTGCGGGAGGCAGTGAGTACCAGCATTTATCTACGCCGCCACCTTGGTTCTCCACAAGGCTAGTCTTTAAAATTGAAAGAGCAATAAAAAGCTGCCCTGACAATAAAAAGCTAGTACACATGGTCCCATCAGGGCACCTGGGGTCAGCACCCGGCTCCCCATCGACAGCTATGGGACTCTGGGAAAGTCACTCCCTCCCTCCATTTGTCCCACTTTTCCTAAGTTCCTTTTTATTCATTTTTTAAAATTGATATTATAACCCCTCCCCACCCCAGGTAAGAAAAGAAGTGTAACACACTCTCATGTCCCCTAACCTCTGTCCTTTGAACCTGCATCATAATGAGATTATCTAGACTTGCATGCTAGGGATACGGACCATAAGCAGCAAATACACAATACCAGGTACTTTTAGTTGCTATGAAAAATATACAGCAGGGTAAAAGGCGTGGCTCAGTTGGTTTGAGTCCCAGTGAGGGCACGTGCCCAGGTTGCTAGTTTGGCCCCCAGTTGGAGGGTGTGTGGGAGGCATCAATGTTTCTCTCTCTCCCTCTCCCTTTCGCACTCTCTAAACAAATCAAAAAAAATATATTTTTAAAAAAGAAGAAGAAGAAGAAGAAGGAGAAGGAGAAGGAGAAGGAGAAGGAGAAGAAGAAGAAGAAGAAGAAGAAGAAGAAGAAGAAGAAGAAGAAGAAGAAGAAGAGAAATAAGAAGAAACAGAGAGGAACATAGTTAAAAGAATAAAATAGAAATAAACATGTACCTATCAATAATCATTTTACATGTAAATGGCTTAAATGCTCCAATCAGAAGACATAAGGTAGCTGAATGGATAAGAAAACAAGACCCATATATATGCTGTCTACAAGAGACCCACCTCAGAACAAAAGATATACACAGACTAAAAGTAAAGGGATGGAAAAAAACATTTCTTGCAAATGGAAATGAAAAGAAGGTGGAGTAGCAATACTTATGTCTGACAAAATAGACTTTAAAACAAAGGTTATATAGTAGGAGACAAAGAGAACACTACATAATGATAAAGGGAGCAATACAACAAGAGGATATAAATATGACCCTTGTAAACATTTATGCATCCAAAATATGAGCATCAAAATATATAAAACAAATCTTGATGGATATAAAAGAAGAGGTTGACAGTGAAAGAGTCATAGTAGGGGATGTCCACACCCCATTGATAACAGGGACAGATCTTTCAGACAGAAAATCAACAAGGAAACAGTGGCCTTAAATGACACACTAGATTAGATGAATTTAATCGATATCTTCAGAGCATTTCACTCCAAATCAGCAAAATATATATTCTTTTAAAGTGCACATGAAACATTTTCTAGGATAGACCACATGTTAGGACACAAAACAAATCTCAATAAATTTTAGAAGACAGAAATTATATCAAGCATCTTCTCTGACGATAATGGTAAGAAACTAGAAATCAATCACACATAAAAAACTGAAACACACACAGACATGTAGGCAAAATAACATGTTACTAAACAATGACTGGGTTAACAAAGATCAAGGAAGAAATCAAAAATACCTTGAAACAAATAAAAATGAGAACATAAGAAGTCAAAATCTATGGAACACAGCAAAAGCAATTCTACCTCAAGAAACAAGAAAAATCTCAAATATACAATCTAACTTTATACTTAAAGGTACTAAAAAACGAATGACTAACAGAGCTGAAAGTGAGTTTAAGAAAAGAAATAGATTCCGAGCAAGATGGTGGCATAGGTAAACACCGGAGACTGCTGCCGCAAACAACCACTTCAAAAATACAACTAAAAGACGGAACGGACATCACCCAGAACCACAGGAAGGCTGGCTGAGGAGAGACTCTTCAACTAGAAGGAAAAATAACAGCACACCGAGGCTCAGAGGAGGCGCAGTGTGGAAAAAACTCAGGTGCGGAGGTGCGCGCGCAAAGCGGGCTGGTGGCTGAGAGCGCGGTTGTCGTTTTCGGTCAGGGGGGAGTCTCAGACTCTGAGCTCCAGATACGGGCGAATCGCTGGGGACTCGGACCCAAACGGGAGAAGCGGGAGTGTCTGGCATCAGTTGGAAGGCAGCTTTCCCTCCGAGGTTTGCAGCGGTTCCGGGGGTTCTGAGAAGCAGAGCCTCTGGGAACAGGACTGAGGGCACCATAACGGCTCCCTCCGCCCGCCCTGTTGAGCCCGCCCCGCCCAAGCCCTGCGCAGAGCCATTTGCCGGATCGCCTCAGGCAAAGGCTAGATTAGCACCTCCCCAGAGGACAGAAGTTTTCCGCGGCAGACACAGCTGATTCACACAGCCAGTCGGCCTGGTGGTCAAATCCCTCTAGTATTAACTACAACAATCAAGGCTCAACTAGAACAAGACTGCGCACAAAGACCACTAGAGGGTGCACCAAGAAAGCATAAAAAATGCGGAGACAAAAAAACATGACAGAAATGGAGGATATAGAGCTAAAAATCGCAATTTTGAGGGCTTGCAAAAATGTGCTAGAAGCTGTCAATAAACTTGAGGAGAGAGTCACGAAAACTAATGAGACCCTCGATGCTATGATAAAGAACCAACTAGAAATTAAGCATACACGGACTGAAATAAAGAATATTATACAGACACCCAATAGCAGACCAGAGGAGCGCAAGAATCAAGCCAAAGATTTGAAATGCGAAGAAGCAAAAAACACCCAACCGGAAAAGCAAAATGAAAAAAGAATCCGAAAATACGAAGATAGTGTAAGGAGCCTCTGGGACAGCTTCAAGCGTACCAACATCAGAATAATAGGGGTGCCAGAAGATGAGAGACAGCAAGATATTGAAAACCTATTTGAAGAAATAATGGCAGAAAACTTCCCCCACCTGGTGAAAGAAATGGACTTACAGGTCCAAGAAGCGCAGAGAACCCCAAACAAAAGGAATCCAAAGAGGACCACACCAAGACACATCATAATTAAAATGCCAAGAGCAAAAGACAAAGAGAGAATCTTAAAAGCAGCAAGAGAAAGAGACTCAATTACCTACAAGGGAATACCCATACGACTGTCAGCTGATTTCTCAACAGAAACTTGGCAGGCCAGAAGGGAATGGCAAGAAATATTCAAAGTGATGAATACCAAGAACCTACAACCAAGATTACTTTATCCAGCAAAGCTATCATTCAGAATTGAAGGTCAGATAAAGAGCTTCACAGATAAGGAAAAGCTAAAGGAGTTCATCACCACTAAACCAGTATTATACGAAATGCTGAAAGGTATCCTTTAAGAAGAGGAAGAAGAAAAAGGTAAAGATACAAATTGTGAACAACAAACATGCATCTATCAACAAGTGAATCTAAGAATCAAGTGAATAAATAATCTGATGTACAGAATGAACTGGTGATTATAATGAATCAGGGACATAGAAAGGGAATGGACTGACTATTCTTGGGGGGGAAAGGGGAATGGGAGATGCGGGAAGAAACTGGACAAAAATCGTGCACCTATGGATGAGGACAGTGGGTGGGGAGTGAGGGCGGAGGGTGGGGTGGGAACTGGGAGGAGGGGAGTTATGGGGGGGAAAAAAAAGAGGAACAAATGTAATCTGAACAATAAAGATTTAATAAAAAAAAGAGGGCTTTTAAATGACAAATAAAAAGAAAAGAAATAATAAAGATCAGAGCAAAAAGAAATGAAATATATTCTAAAAAAAAATACAAAAGATCAATGAAATCAACCACTGGTTCTTTAAAATAAAAAAGATAAACAAGCTTGGCCAGTGTGGCTCAGTGGTTGAGCACTGACCTATGAACCAGGTCACAGTTCGATTTCCGTTCATGGCACATGCCCAGGTTGCAGGCTTGATCCCCAGTAGGATGCGTGCCGGAGGCAGCCAATCAATGATTCTCTGTCACCATTGATGTTTCTATCTCTCTCTCCCTTCCTTTCTGATACCAATAAAAATATATATATTTTTTAAAAGATAAACAAGATTGACAAATCTATAACCAGACTCATTAAGATAAAAAGATAGAGGACCCAAATAAATAAAATCAGAAATGAAAGAGAACAAGTAACAACTGATTTCACAGAAATACAAAGGATTTTAAGAAAATATTATGAACAGCTTTATACCAACAAATTGGACAATGTAGATGAAATGGATAAATTCCTAGAAACATACAATCTTCCAAAAATGAATCAGAAAGAATCAGAGAATCTGAAGTCACATTACAACTAGTGAAATTAAAGCAGTAATCAAAAAATTCCCACCAAACAAAAGTCCTGGACCGAATGGCTTCACAGGAGAATTTTACCAAACATTCAAAGAAGAACTAACACATATCCTTCTCAAACTATTCCCAAAAATTCAAGAGAAGACTCCCAAGCTCATTTTATGAAGCCAGCATTATCCTAATTTCAAAACCAGATAAGGATACTACAAAGAAAAAACATCACAGGCTAATATCCCTGAGGAACTTAGGTGCTAAAATCCTCAACAAAATATTAGCAAGCTGGATCCAACAATACATTATAGCCGAAACTGGTTTGGCTCAGTGGATAGAGTGTCGGCCTGCGGACTGAAAGGTCCCAGGTTCGATTCCGGTCAAGGGCATGTACCTTGGTTGCGGGCACATCCCCAGTGGGAGATGTGCAGGAGACAGCTGATCAGTGGTTCTCTCTCATCGATGTTTCTAACTCTCTATCTCTCTCCCTTCCTCTCTGTGGAAAATCAATAAAATATATTTTTAAAAAAAACAAACAAAAAAACAAAAAAAACCCAATACATTATAAAGATCATACACTATGATCAAGTGGGATCTATTCCTAGGATGCAGGATTGGTACAATATCTGCAAATCAATTACCATGATACACTAGATAAACAAAATGAAATATAAAAACCACCTGATCATATCAATAGATGCAGAAATAGCATTTGATAAAATCCAGCACCGATTTATGATAAAGACTCTCAGCAAAATGGGAGAGGGAACATATCTCAACATAATGAAGGCCATATATGATAAACCCACAATCAACATCATACTCAATGGGCAAAAACTAAAAGTGTTTCCCTTTATATCAGGAATAAGACAGGGATGTCCACTTTTGCCACTCTTATTCAACATAGTACTAGAAGTTCTAGCCACAGCAATGAGAAAAGAAGAAATAAAATGCATCCAAATTGGAAAGGAAGAAGTAAAACTGTCACTATTTGCAGATGACATGATACTGTATATAGAGAACCCTAAAGATTTCACCAGAAATCTACTACAACTGATAAATGGATTCAGTAAAGAAGAATACAAATAAATACCCAGAAATCAGTTGCATTTCTATATACCAATAATGAACTATAAGAAAGGGAAACTAAGAAAACAATCCCATTTGCAATTGCATTTAAAATACCTAGGAATAAATTTAACCAAGAATGTATAAGACCTGTACTCGAAAATTATAAGACACTGAAGAAAGATATTGAAGAAGATACAAAAAAGCATATTCCACGTTCATGAACAGGAAGAATTAACATAATTAAAATGTCCATACTACTCAAACCAATCTAGATTCAACACAATTCCTATCAAGGTACCAATAGCATATTCACAGAACTGGAACAAATACTCCAAAAATCTATATGGAACCACAAAAGACCCCAAAGAGCCATAGCAATCTTAAGGAAGAAGAACAAAATTGGAGGAATCACACAACCTAATATCAAATTATACTACAAGGCCACAGTAATCCAAACAGCATTGTACTGGCAATAAAAACAGACATATAGACTAATGGAACAGAATAGAAGGCCCAGAAATAAGCTCAAACCTTTAGGGTCAATAATTATTTGATGAAGGAGGCAAGAACATACAATGGGCTAAAGATTATCTATTTAATAAATGGTGTTGGGAAAATTGGACAGACACTTGCAGAGAAATGAAACTAGACCACCTGCTTTCACCATAAACAATTCAAAATTAATTAAAGACTTAAATGTTAAACTCGAAACCCTGAAAATTATTTCTTGTAGCAATACTTTTTCTAATATATCTCCTTGGGCAAGGGAAACAAAGAAAAAATAAACAAATGGGATTACATCAAACTAAAAAGTTTTTGCACAGCAAAAAAAAACATCAACAAAATGAAAAGACAACCCACTGAATGGGAGAACATATTCGTCAATGATACATCTGATAAGGGGTAATATCCACAATTTATAAAGAAATTATAAAACTCAACACCAAAAATCAAACAATCCAATAAAAAATGGGCAAGGACCCTGAATAGATGCTTCTTCAAAGAGGACATACAGATGGCCAATAAACATGTGAAAAGTTGTTCAATGTCAGTAATCAGCAGAAAAACGCAAATTAAAACCCACAATGAGGTATCACCCCACACCTGTCAGAATGGCTATAATCAATAAATCAACAAATAAGTGTTGGTGAGGATGTGGAGAAAAGGGAACCCACTGTGCACTGCTGGTGGGAATGCAAATTGGTGTAGCCACTGTGGAAAGCAATATGGAGTTACCTAGAAAAAATTAAAAATTGAACTGCCTTGTGAATATATATGAAGAAATGTGAAACACTATTCAAAGGAATATATGAACCCCTATGTTCATTGCAGCATTATTTACAACTAGAGGCCCAGTGCACAAAAATTTGTGCACTGG
>NW_005368381.1:696572-702949 GCF_000412655.1 Myotis brandtii | reverse complement strand
GGGAGTCCTGCTGGGGTGCCTGGCCAGCCTGAATGAGGGGCTGAGGGCTGTTTTCAGACTGATCACACCCCCTTCAAGGTTGGGGTCCCCGCTGGAGTGCCTCGCCAGCCTGGGTGAGGGGCTGAGGGCCGTTTTAAGGCTGGCCACACCCCCTTCAGGGTGGGGGTCCCCACTGGGGTGCTTGGCCAGCCTGGGTGAGGGCCGTTTTCAGTATGGCCATACCCCCCTCAGGGTGGGGGTTCCTGCTGGGGTGCCTGGTCAGTCTGGGTGAGGGGCTGAGGGCCGTTTTAAGGCTGGCCACACCCCCTTCAGGGTGGGGGTCCCCACTGGGGTGCTTGGCCAGCCTGGGTGAGGGGCTGAGGGCCGTTTTAAGGCTGGCCACACCCCCTTCAGGGTGGGGGTCCCCACTGGGGTGCTTGGCCAGCCTGGGTGAGGGGCTGAGGGCCGTTTTAAGGCTGGCCACACCCCCTTCAGGGTGGGGGTCCCCACTGGGGTGCTTGGCCAGCCTGGGTGAGGGGCTGATGGCTGTTTGAAGGCTGGCCAAGCCCCCCAGCCACCCAAGCTCCCAGTGGAGCTTGTTGGAAGCAGGTATCTGGGATTTATTTATCTTCTATAATTGAAACTTTGTTGCCTTGAGCAGAGCTGACAGCTGGCCAGGCGGAAAGCTTGGGTTTCTCCATCGCCGGGGCAACCAAGCCTCCTGCTTGCTCCAGCTCCGTGGCTGTCGGCTGCCATCTTGTTTGAGTTGATTTGCATATAGTCACTCTGATTGGTTGGTGGGCGTGGCTTGTGAGTGTAGCAAAGGTACAGTCAATTTGCATGTTTCTCTTTTATTAGATAAGATAGCCAAGATTAGGAGGCATCCCAAATGTCCATCAGTAGATTAGTGGATAAAAAAAGCTGTGGTACAGCCCTAGCCAGGTAGTCAGTTAGTTAGAGCATTATCCCGATGTGCTAAGGTTGTGGGTTTGATAGCTGGTCAGGGCACACAAAAGAATCAACTAATGAATGCATAAATGAGTGGAATCACAAATTGATGTTTCTCTCTCTGGCTCCATTGGTTGGAACATCATCCCATACACCGAGAGGTTACCAGTTTGATTCCCAGTCGGGGCATATACCTAGGTCCTCGATTGGGGCAAATATTCCAAAAATCTATATGGAACCACAAAAGGCCCCAAAGAGCCATAGCAATCTTGGGGCATGTCTGAGAGGCAACCAATCAATGTTTCTCTCTATCTCTCTCTCTCTACCTATCAAATCAATAAACATATCTATCCTTGGGTGAGGATTGAAAAAAAAATTAAAAAGAAGGAAATCTTATCCTTTGCAACAGTATGGATGGACCTGGAGAGTTATTATGCTAAGTAAAATAAGCCAGTCAAAGAAGGACAAGTACTAAATGTTATATGTGGAATCTAATGAACAAAATAAACCAGCAAACAAAGTGGAGACAGACTCATGGATACAGAGAACAGACTGACAGCTGTTGGGGATGGGGTGGGATAGTGGGCACTGGGTGAAAAAGGTGAAGTGATTAAGCAAAAAAACAAAAAACACAAACAAACAAACAAAAACCCAAAACACCTCATAGCCCTGGTCAGTGTGGCTCAGTTGGTTGGAGTGTCATCTTGTGCATGGAAGGGTTGTTGGTTCGATTCCCAGTCAGGGCCCATACCCAGGTTGTGGGTTCAATCCCTGTTTGGGGTACGTACAGGAGGCAACCAATTGATATTTCTCTCTCGCATCAGTGTTTCTCTCTCTCTCGTCTCCCTTCCTCTCTATCTAAAATAAATAAAAAACATACCCTTGGGTGAGGATTAAAAAAACACACCTCATAGACAGAGTGGGGTGGGAAAGGTAGGAGAGGGTAAAAGGGGGATAAATGGTGATTGAAGGAGACTTGACTTGAGGTGGTGAAACACAATACAATATATAGATGATGTATTATAGAATTGTACACCTGAAACCTATATAATTTTATTAACCCTTGTCACTCCAATAAATTCAATTTTAAAGAGATTTCACCTCACACCTGTCAGAATGGCTATCATCAATAAATCCACACACAATAAGTGTTGGCGAGGATGTGGAGAACAGGGAACCCTCGTGCACTGTTGGTGGGAATACACACTAGTGCAGCCACTGTGGAACACAGTATGGAGGGTCTTCAAAAAATTAAGCATGGAACTGTCTTATACCCCAATGATGATTCCACTTCTGGGCATATAGCTGAAGAAACCTGAAACACTAATTTGAAAGAATAGATATACCCCTACGTTCATTACACCATTATTTACAATATCCAAGATATGGGAGCAGCCGGGGGCTCATCAATAGACGAGTGAATAAAAATGTGGTAGAACATACATACAATGGAATATTATGCAGCCATAACAAGAATGAAATCTTACCATTTGCAATAGCACTGATGGATCTAGAGGGTATTAGGCTAAATGAAATCTAAAAGATGAAAATAAACGACAAACAAAATTGAAACAGTCTCACAGACAGAAAACAGATTGATAGTTGCCACAGGGGAGGTGGTTGGGGGACTAGGTGAAAAAAGTGAAAGGATTAAGAAGTATAAACTGGTAGTTACAAAATAGTTATGGGGATCTAAAGTAAAGCATAGGGTAGAGTCAATAATATTGCAATAACTATGTATGGTGCCAAGTGGGTACTAGAAATATTGGGGGAAACACTTTGTAAAGTATGATTGTCTAACCTGAAACTAATACAAAATAATATTGAATGTAAACTGTAATTGAAAAATAAAATTTAAAGTTCTTTTAGAAAAAAAGAGATTTTATTGTAAGAAATAGGCTCACATAGTTGTGGGGACTGGCTAATCAAGTCCAAAATTGATAGCGCAGTCTCTCAAAAAGGGCAGGCCAGAACTCTTAAACACAGACCAAAGCTACTTACTGTTTACAGCAGGAATTTCTTCTTCATTAGGGAAGCCTCAGCTCTGCTTTTAAGGCCTTTCAACTAATTGGATCAGGCTCACCCAGATTATCTAGAACAGTGATGGCGAACCTATGACACGCGTGTCAGAGGTGACACGTGAACTCATTTTTTTGGTTGATTTTTCTTTGTTAAATGGCATTTAAATATATAAAATAAATATCAAAAATATAAGTCTTTGTTTTACTATGGTTGCAAATATCAAAAAATTTCTATATGTGACACGGCACCAGAGTTAAGTTAGGGTTTTTCAAAATGCTGACACGCCGAGCTCAAAAGGTTCGCCATCACTGATCTAGAATCATCTCCTTTACTTAAAGTCAACTGGTTATGGACTTTAATCACATCGACAAAATACCTACCTGCACATGAAAATTAGTTTGATTCAATAACTGAGGACTGAGTGAAGTTTCAAAAGAGTTTTATTGTAAATAAATATCTAACAATAAAAAAATAACTATAGCCTAGCCAAACTGACATATCAAAATAACATCACAAAGGAGGAGGAAGAGGGGATAGGAAAAAAAAAGAGAAGGGAAAGGAAAATAAGGAGGTGTACTAAAAAGGGGTGTAGAAAAAAAGGAGAGGGAGATGCTAGGAAGTTAGCAGAGGGTTTCCATAACCAAGGTTCTGATGATAAGTAGAAGAGTGTGAAAAGAATAATATGTTGAACCAGACACATTACACCACAGATATGAAGCATTCTCCATGAAGGTATTATACAGTACCACTAGACAAAATGTTTTATCACATACTCCACAGAAGAGAGAGGATTATGTAAGTAAAACAAAAAGAAGTGGAAACAGTTGCCCTTGGCAGCAGTAGCAGAAGTGGATGTGGAAGTGGATGACTTGCTGCCACGGTGTTCAATAATCACTGGATGGAGCCTCCTCATGGTCAATCAAAAGTCATAGTGCCACTATGCTGTACACCTGAAACTAATGCAAAATAATATTGAATGTAAACTGTAATTGAAAATTTTTTTTTAATTTTAAAAAGTCATAGTGCTATAGTCTTTGATATTGAAATTCCACTTCAAGGGATGTATTCTATATTTAATTTCTTTATAATCTATATATTATTCTATATATAGCCTATAAATACATGTTTGAAATGACACATGTACAAAAAATATTCACTGAAACAATTGTTTGCAAGAGCTAAAAGTTGGAAGTAACCTAAAAGTCTACCAGTAGGAAATTGATTAAATAAACCATGGTACAGCTACCAGTGTAAATACTATGCAGTCACAAAAATGATGAGCAACTCTATAATGGACGTACTTGGGAAGAGTTCCAGCACATGCTGTTAAGTGAAACAAGCAAGGTGCTGCCCTAGCCAGTGTGGCTCAGTTGGTTGTTAATCCATGTACCAAAAGGTCACCGGTTCAATTCCATGTCCAGGTTGTGGGCTTGATACCTGGTGGGGGGCATGTGGGAGGCAACCGATAGATGTTTCTCTCTCTTGCTCCATCTGCCTTCGTCTCTAAAAATCAATGGGAAAAAAAAGCAAGGTGCAAAACAGGGCATATAATGCTACAATTTGTGGGGGTTTTTTTCCCCAAGGAATATATAGGTACTAGAGGCCCGATGCACGAAGATTCGTGCAAGAATAGGCCTTCCTTCCCCTGGCTGCCAGCACTGGCTTCCCTCTGGTACCCGGGACCCGGGCCTTTGCTCCGTCCCTGCCGCCCTCCTGTAGCTCCCTCCACCCCTCACACCCCCCCTCATAGCAGGCGTCCTGCCCAGCCCCGGCCACTCCGCACCTTCATGTGCTCACTGCCTAGAGGCCCGGAGCGGCTGGGGCGGGGAGGAATCCCTGTGTCCCAGCCTGGCCGCCGCCATCTTTGTCATGTCAATTTGCATATCCCCTCCTTATTGGCTGTGGGCGCCGCCATCTTTGTCACGGAGTAATGGTTAATTTGCATATTCTGTCTTTATTAAATAGGATATGTTGATAAGTGAATTGAATATTTCTGGAAGAATATAAGAAACTGATAACTGTGGTTGCCTTCAGGGAGAGGAAGTGAGTTGAGGGATATAAAGGGGAGGAAAACTTATTCATTACCACATACCTTTCTGTAGATTTTACTTTTTATACTATACATTATGTATACAAAAATTAAATACTCTATGTAATGTTAAAAGGGGATGAGGTTGCTGTAAATACTGTGAATCTGGAGGATGTTATAGAATCAACCAAACTTTCTGACCTCTATCTTCTGGTGCCTCATACACGATTGAATAGCACTTCTACAAGTAAGTTGCAAAGCACTTCTATGGAATGATGCCTGGACAAAAGCTAAAAACTTAGGGAGCCTAAGGGGCATTTCCATTTTCTCCTCCAACTGAAAGCAGGGGTTCTGGGAGAGCAGGGAGGATATGAGCAGTGGTGAATGCAGAGTTATTTGATAGTGTCAGAGAAAACAATTTAGCCTCCTAAGATATTAGAATGAGAGGGTTTTTTTCTGCTACAGAGAGAGCACAATTCATAAAGGCTAGAGAGATTATTTACTTAGAGACATCCTAATCTGATTATATGGATTTTAAACAGAAAACAAAGTAAGAGTTAGAAATATGTTCAAGTGAAACTAAAATTGATTGTAATAGAGCACATTAAGAATGGCATTAAAGCCCTGGCCAGTAGCTCAGCTGATTAGAGCATCATCCTGGTACACTACAGTTGTGGGTTTGGGTCAAGGTACATACAAGAAGCAACCAATAAAATGCATAAATAAGTGAAACAACAAATTCATGTTTCTCTCTCAAAAAAAATCAATAATCCCTGGCCTGTGTTACTCAGTAGTTGGAGTGTTGGCCAGCACACCAGTCAAGGGCATGTACCTGGGTTGTAGGTTTCATCCCCGGTCCTGGGTGGGGCGCATGCGGGAGGCAACCAATCTATGTGTCTCTTTCACATCAAAGTTTCTTTCCCTCCCTCCCTCGCTCTGCCTCTCTCACACCCTTCCACTCTAAAAAATCAATGGAAAAATTATCCTCAGGTGAGGATTAACAAAAAATGTTTTAATAAGTTAAAATTAAATAAATAAAAAGAATGGCATTAAAGAAAGAGTGACAATACAGTAGCCCCCCCTTATCTGAGGGGGTATGTTCCAAGACCCACAGAGGATGCCTGAAACCACAGATAGTACTGAACTCTATATACAAGGTAGGGCAAAAGTAGGTTTATAGTTGTGAGTAAAACACAATTTACTCTTTTATTATTATTTATTAATTACTATAGGCCCGGTGCATGAAATTCGTGCATGTAGGGGGTTTCCCTCAGCCCAGTCTGCACCCTCTCCAATCTGGGACCCCTTGGAGGATGTCCGACTGCCGGTTTAGGCCCAATCCCTCTCACAATCCTGGACCACTGGCTCCTAATCACTTGCCTGCCTGCCTCGTCGCTCC
>NW_005368381.1:692658-696444 GCF_000412655.1 Myotis brandtii | reverse complement strand
TCTGCGTGCCAGCCTGATCGCCCCTAACTGCCCCCCATGCCAGCCTAGTCGCCCCCAACTGCACCCCCCCTGCCGGCTTGGTTGTAGGCAGCCATCTTGTGAGGGCATGAGGGTCAATTTGCATATTACCGCTTTATTATATAGGATTGTATTTTTTTCCATACAAACAACTGTAAACCTACTTTTGCCCCACCTTGTATACTATGTTTTTTCCTATACATACATGCCTATGATAAAGTTAAATTTATAAATTAGGCACAGCAAGAGATTAACAATAACTAATAAGAAAATAGAATAGGACAGAACCTACACACAGAACCTAGAAACAGAACCTAGCGAGAGAACCTGGCTGAAGAACCTAGACACAGAACCTAGAGTCCGAAAGCCAGGCCTCAGCGTGAGTGTGGGCCCTCACATAGAGCAAGGACCGACCCATCTTTCCACACTCGAACCAATAAAGGTCGTATTGTGCTGAGCATTTTGCGAGTGTGATCTCAGATGGGCCCCACTTACACAAAAGGGGCGCCTACTTTAGGAACTGGTTCTGAATCTCACCGTCCCTGCCTGCCCAGGATTGTGTATCCGCGGAAACTGGGTAATTTCTGTGTTTTCAGTAGATCCTTAAGGGAGTTATTTGTTGACTTGCTTTTTAAAGCTGCCTCATTGTGAATGAACAGAGAAGGGTCATCTTCCAGGACTTTCCTGGGAATTATTTGCCCCTTGGCCTTGGACTCACCCTGTACATTGGGTGGTTCTGAGTGCCTGAGAGGCTGCCATGTGGGGTAGTAAATGGAGCAAAACCGTGCCTGGGGTCGGGGGCATAAGAGCTAGTGCTGTGTTATGGCTGTCTGGATATATTGGCCTTTTAAAAGAAATCTTAAACATAAACAGACAAACCTCTTCTGATTATGAAAGGACGATACTCATTATTTTGATTTCAGAAAATACACAGTAGTAAAAACCTCCTCCTGTCCCAATATGCAGAGAGAACTTGACTTAAAGTGAACATGTTTTCTTCCACTTTTTATGCATTCATTCGTTCAGTCAACATTAATTTCTGGGTACATATTTACGTAAAATAATTGAGAGGGGATATCTGTTTTTATACTTGGGAAAATACTACTCATACAGTTCTATATCTTTTAAAATTCCACGTTATAACATGAGCATTACCTAAATACTAAATATTTTTTTAAATTATTATTTTAATTTTTAAAAAAATCTTTAGTTTGTTATTTCCTATTATGACTTGTTTTGATTTTTTTCTGTTTTAGTATAATGCTAGCTTCTGCAACCCATAAACTGACAAATCACAGTTGTTCTACAATAAAGAGTTATTTCTTAGTCACAAAAAAAAAGAAAATAGAATAGTTATAACAATATACTGTAATAAAAGTTATATAAATGTGGCCTTTCTCTCCCTTTGATCATTGATCTTATAATGGAGAGGGCTACTACATGTTAATAGGATGGGAACGTATACAGGGTGTTTATGCTGGACAAAGGGATGATTCATATCCTGGGTGGGACAGAGTGAAATGGCTAGAGATTTTATCACCCTACTCAGAACAGCGTACAATTTGAAAATTATGAATTATTTATTTTTGGAATTTTTCATTTAACATTTTCAAACCGTGGTTGATTGCAGGTAACTGAAACCATAAAAAGCAAAGCTATGAATAAGGGAAGACTACTATAGAGGAGGTGTTGCCACCTTCACAAGATTGGAAAAGAAGTGAAAACTAGTATTAGAGTCCCAGATGCTCTTTTTCCTCCACAAACACCCTCAACTTATTTTTCTCACTGTTTGCCTTTCTCAGAGCCCTTTCCACTACACTCTCTGGAGCTCCTGTTCCATGGAAAACAAACTATCCTACACCCTGGTATTCTCCATTGAACTTTACCTTCCATCCCTTGCCTTAACTGAACTGGGGTTCTCTCCTGGGGCTCCTGCTTTCCTGCATCCCCTCCAGAAGGAGATTGCTTCTTCTCTCATACTGACTACCACAAAGACGGCAGTGGGGGTAAACAGATGAGGAAAGCTTTCTCCTTGCTCCTTGTTGTCAAGTCCACCACTCATGGGTACACAATTTTTGTTCCTTTGAGACTCATGGTACCTGGCTTCGTAACTGCCTACACAACTTTAAAACTATCATCCCAACCTCCTTATTCAGCAAGAATTTTTGAATCTAGCTTTCAGTTTTCCTTTCTGCCCTGTGTCCTGTAATCAGCTAAGACTCCAGAATTAATCTAGGTGACCATCTGACTCCTGGCTTCCCAATTTCTTAGCTTTCTCAGTTGCCATCAAGAAAATACCCAAATTCTTTAGTATGACAGACAGCATCCTTCAAATATAGTCACCAGTCTACTTTATTTCCTGACATGGCTTCTTAGGTACTTTATATTCCAGCTATAGGAAATACTTCACAGTTCTCCAAAATCACTGTTAATTTATTCCTCCAAGCCCTTTATCATTCTCATGCCCCTGTAATGCCAGTTTCCACCCCCACTTAATTTGTGTGTTGAGCAAAAATATGAATGATGCATTTAACAATCTAGCTTTCCATTTCCTACTCTGCCTTTACTCCAGGAACTTTGTTTTCCATTCCATTTCAGCCTCCACTCTCAGAGCCACATTCTGGACTTCTTCATTGCCCAGAAAAATATGACATCTAAAATTTTAAACCCCCATCTTACAAAAAGCCAGAGAAGACTTTTAATTGTGGCCAAGATTGACTAATTTATCCTCCTACCTGAAACAACAAATGGGCAAAGTATATGAAACAACAGTTTTCAGACATTCCACATCAGGCAACACATAATAATGGTCACAGAAAGAGGAGAAACAAACAAGATGAGTCATATGATTGTCCTAGCATATTATCTGGAGATAGATTCTAAGCCACAGGACAGAGAAGTGAAACCCAAGTGGAGTCCAGCAATTTCTCTGAGTTGAGAAGACATAATTGGGAGTCCAGGGAGGGCAGGGGTAGCTCAAGTTCATAGGACAGACTACTGGAGAGCAGAGAGATGTACAAAGAGAAAGTTCTGGAGATTTACAGAGGATGCCCCTTGAATATTGAGTAGTGAATGAAAGTAAAGAAACGACCTAAAGTTGGAGAAAAAAACACCTGAAAGTATTAGAGAGAAAAATATTCAAAGCTCACACAGGGACTAGATAGCTTGCATTCCCACCAGTCTAAGTGAGAAAACTTAAATTCACAAGACACTTGGTGGAATACTGAGAAGGGCTTTGCCTCAGTAGTGGAGCAAAATTAGCTTGAGACTAAAAGGCTGCTTTGATTCTGGCTTTTTTAAAAAGCTTAAAAGCTAGCCTCAGAAAGATAAAATTGGTCTGACTGGCATGGCTCAGTGGTTGAGCGGTGACCTATGAACCAAGAGGTCACCTTTGATTCCTGGTCCGGACACATGCCTGGGCTGTGGGCTCGATCCCCAGTAGGGGGCGTGCAGGAGGAAGCCAATCAATTATTCTCTCTCATATTGATGTTTCTACCTCTCTCTCCCTTCCTCTCGGAAATCAATAAGAAAATATATATTTTTTTAAAATAAAATTGTTTCCAAGTAACAACTTTCCAGAACAAAGCTTAAGCACATGTATGGTAGTACAAAAATATCCACCAACAAACAAGGTAAAATTCACAATGTCTGGCATCCAATAAAAAATTAACAGGCAGCCGAAACCGGTTTGGCTCAGTGGATAGAGCGTCGGCCTGCGGACTGAAAGGTCCCAGGTTCGATTCCGGTCAAGGGCATGTACCTGGGTTG
>NW_005368381.1:681121-692588 GCF_000412655.1 Myotis brandtii | reverse complement strand
AGTGTAGGGAGGAGGAAGGAGACTTATGTAATACTTTAAACAATAAAGAATTTAAATTTAGCCGAAACCGGTTTGGCTCAGTGGATAGAGCTTCGGCCTGTGGACTGAAAGGTCCCAGGTTCGATTCCGGTCAAGGGCATGTACCTGGGTTGCGGGCACATCCCCAGTGGGGGGTGTGCAGGAGGCAGCTGATTGATGTTTCTCTCTCATTGATGTTTCTGGCTCTCTATCCCTCTCCCTTCCTCTCTGTAAGAAATCAATAAAATATAAAAAAAAAAATTAACAGGCATGCAAAGAAACAGGAAAAAATAACCCATAACAAGGAGAAAAATCAATAAATAGAAACAGACCCAGAAATGACACAGGTGATAAAGTTAGTAGACAAGGACAATAAAACTATTATTGCATAACTATATTCTTATGTTTAATATGGTAGAAAAAACTGAGTATATTAAGTAGACACATAGAAGATACAAAAAGGTATAAATCAAACTTCTAGATTGTAAAAATAATGTCTAAGATGAAAAATACACTAGATGAGATTAACAACAGATTAGATACTGCAAATGAAAAAGATTACTGAGCTTGAAGGCATAATAATAGAAACTATCTGAATAAAACAGAAAAAAAAGACTGAAAACAATGAACAGAGCATCAGTGAGCTGTGGGCAGCACCAAGCAGCCTTCCATACATGTTATCAAAGTTCCTAAGGGAAGAAGGTGGACAGAAAAAAATATTTGATAAAATAATGGCTGAAATTTTTTTCCAAATTTGATGAAAAGTACCCCAATGAACTCTACTCCAAGCACAAGAAACATGAGGAAAACTACATTATGAAGAAGAGCAAACTAAACCCAAAGCTAGGAGAAGGAAGGAAATAATAAAGATTAGAGAAGAGATACACAAAACAGAGAATAGAAAAACAATACAGACACTCCATGAAACCAATAGTTGCTTCTTTGGAAAGATCAACAATGTTGACAAGCCTTTAGCTAGACTGACTAAGAAATAAAGAGAGAGAAGACTCAAATTACTAAAATCAGAAAGAGGGGACTTTGCTACAGACTTTACAGAAATAAAAAAGATTATAAGAGACTACTAGGAAAAACTGTATGCCAACAAATTGGATAACATACATAAAACAAAAGTCTAGAAACACACAAACTACCAAAATTGAGTCAAGAAAAAATAAAAAAGCTAACAAGTAAGGAGATTGAATCAGTAATCAAAATTTCCCAACAAAGAAAAGCCCAGGACCATATGAATTTACTGGTGAATTCTACCAAACATTTAAAGAATTAATAAAAACCCTTCTTGAAGTTTTCAAAAAAAAACGAAGAGTAGGGAATACTTCCTAACTCATTCTATAAAGCCAGCATTACTCTGATACCAGAGCCAGACAAAGACACTATAAGAAAACTACAGCTCAATATTCCTTATTGAGAATAAAAATGCAGAAACTGCAACAAAATAGAAAACCAAATTCAGTGGAATATTAAAAGGATTATACAGCATGACCAAGTGGGATTTATCCCAGGAATGCAAGGGTGGTTTAACATATGAAAATCAATCAATATAGCCCTGGCCGGGTAGCTCAATTGGTTGGACTGTCATCTGGATACACCAAAGTTGTGGGTTCGATCCCCAGTGAGGGAACATACAAGAAGCAACCATTGAATGCATAAATAAGTGGAACAACAAATTGATGTTTTGCTCTCCCCTCCCTTCTTCTCTCTCCCTTCCTCTCTCTCTCTCTAAAATCAATAACATTAAAAAAATATATAGCCATGGCTGGTTTGCTCAGTGCTTGGAGCACTGTCCTGCAGACCTAAGGGTCTTGGGTTCGATTTCTGGTCAAGTGCACGTACCTTGGTTGCAGGTTCGATCCCCGGCCCCAGTTGGGGGTCCTGCAGGAGGCAACCAATCAACGTGTCTCTCTTATATAGGTGTTCCTCTCTCTCCCCGCTCCCTTCCACTTTCTCTAAAAATCAATGGAAAAATTTTCTTGGATTAGGATTTTTAAAAATTATAAAAGAAAATCAATCAATGTAAAACACCACATTAAGAGAATGAAGAAAAAAAGACATATCATCTCAATTGATGCAGAAAGAGAATTTGGCCAAATCTAATACCTTCTCATGATAAAAACATTCATTAAACTAGGAATATAACTTCCTCAACATAATAAAATCAACATTTAAAACACCTACCACTAGCATCATACTTAATGGTGAAAAAAAGACTAAAAACTTTTCCCTAAGATCCATAACAAGAAAAGCATGTCCACTCTCACTACTTCTATTTAACATAGTACTGGAAGTTCTAGCCAGAGCAACCAGGCAAGAAAAAGAAGTACAAGGCATTCAAATTAGAAAGGAAGAAACAAAACTATCTTCCATTCACAGTTGACATGATTTTATACAGAGGGGGAAAAAACCCTAAAGAATCCACACACAAATGGACAAATACTGTAAAATTCCACTCATATGAAGTAGAGTAGGCAAATTCATAGAGACAGAAGGTAGAATTGTTGTTACTAGGACCTGGGGTCAAAGGGAAACAGGGAATTATTACTTAATGGGTACAGAGTTTCTATTTCAAATGATAAAGCATATTTGAAATAGATAGTGGTGATGGTTGCACAATATTGTGAAAGCAATTAATGCCACATATATAAAGTTATATATATATGATCTTTCCCCAGATAGCTACATAATTTACTCCCTCACTTCATTAAGTTCTCTGTTCAAATGTCACTCTCTCAGAAAGGCCTTCCTTGAACACTCTAAAACATCGGTTTCTCAACCTGTGGGTCTCGACCCTTTTGGGGGTCGAACGACCCTTTCACAGGGGTCGCCTAAGACCATCGGAAAACACATATATAATTACACATTGTTTCGTGATTAATCACTATGCTTTAATTGTGTTCAATTTGTAACAATGAAATTGGGGGTCACCACAACATGAGGAACTGTATTAAAGGGTTGCGGCATTAGGAAGGTTGAAAACCACTGCTCTAAAATATTACAACTTGCCCCCCCCCCCGGCCCCCGCCACACACAGACTCTCTCTGTACCCTTACCTTACCCTAGTTTTCTTCATGGTACTTATCACCCCCTTCCATATGTTTATTTATTGTCTCTTCTCCCCTACTCACAAGAGGAGGGATTTTATTTTGTTCAATGCTGTATTCCCAGAACTTGGATCACTGCCTGGAAGATAGTATTCACTTATGCAATAAATATTTATTAAATGAATGAATGATTTCTAGTTCATAAAACAGTAACTACATAATTGAATAAATATATCTCTGTACGCCAGGACCCAACATAGTACCAGGTACATAGCTGGTATTCAATAAATATTTGTTGAAAGAATTAATGAAGCCTGTAATTATGCTTTTTTTTATTCTTTTTAAAAAAATATTATAGTAAGTGTTACAAAGGGTATTACATATGTGTCCTTCCCCCCCCCCCGCCCTTGACAATCCCCTGCCCTCCCTTACCCCCCAGTGTCTTATGTCCATTAGTTATGCTTATATGCATGCATACAAGTCCTTCGGTTGATCTCTTACTCCCCTCCCTTCTGCCCCCCAACCCTCTCTGGCCTTCCCACTGCAGTTTGACAATCAGTTTGAGGCAGCTCTGCCTCTGTATCTATTATTGTTCAAAAGTTTGTAATGGTCTTTATTATCCATGAATGAGTGAGATCATGTGGTATTTTTCCTTCATTGACTGGCTTATTTCACTTAGCATAATGCTCTCCAGCTCCATCCATGCCGTTGCAAATTGTAAGAGTTCCTTCTTTTTTACAGCAGCATAGTATTCCATCGTGTAGATGTACCACAGTTTTCTAATCCATTCATCTACTGATGGGCACTTAGGCTGTTTCCAGATCTTAGCTATGGTGAATTGTGCTGCTATGAACATATGGGTGCACATATCCTTTCTGATTGGTGTTTCTGGTTTCTTGGGATATATTCCTAGAAGTGGGATCACAGGGTCAAATGGGAGTTCCATTTCCAGCTTTAAAAAAAAAAAACTTTTTATTGATCTCAGAGAGATAATCGATTGGCTGCCTCCTGCATGCCCTGTTCCTGCAACCCGGGCATGTGTACTGACCAGGAATCAAACCCTGACCTCCTAGTTCATGGGTCTATGCTCAACCATTGAGCCACACTGGCCAGGCAATATGCTCATATCTTACAAGTCTTTTTAAAATCTTCTGATTATTTCATTTCTTCTTCCAGTTATTACTATTAATTTTGTTCTTTTCATAGCCTAGCTTTCTCACCTTCTAACCACTATTTTTATCTTAAAATCTTTTCTGAAATATATCAGAAATATGAGTATATACATACATACTCTTATGGCTTAATTTTTAAAATCATATATAAAATAATAAAACCGAAACAGACCAAGATGGCGGCATAGGTAAACACCGGAGACTGCTGCCGCAAACAACCACTTCAAAAATACAACTAAAAGACGGAACGGACATCACCCAGAACCACAGGAAGGCTGGCTGAGGAGAGACTCTTCAACTAGAAGGAAAAATAACAGCACACCGAGGCTCAGAGGAGGCGCAGTGTGGAAAAAACTCAGGTGCGGAGGTGCGCGCGCAAAGCGGGCTGGTGGCTGAGAGCGCGGTTGTCGTTTTCGGTCAGGGGGGAGTCTCAGACTCTGAGCTCCAGATACGGGCGAATCGCTGGGGACTCGGACCCAAACGGGAGAAGCGGGAGTGTCTGGCATCAGTTGGAAGGCAGCTTTCCCTCCGAGGTTTGCAGCGGTTCCGGGGGTTCTGAGAAGCAGAGCCTCTGGGAACAGGACTGAGGGCACCATAACGGCTCCCTCCGCCCGCCCTGTTGAGCCCGCCCCGCCCAAGCCCTGCGCAGAGCCATTTGCCGGATAGCCTCAGGCAAAGGCTAGATTAGCGCCTCTCCAGAGGACAGAAGTTTTCCCACTGCAGCAGACACAGCTGATTCTCACAGCCAGTCGGCCTGGTGGTCAAATCCCTCTAGTATTAACTACAACAATCAAGGCTCAACTAGAACAAGACTGCGCACAAAGACCACTAGGGGGTGCACCAAGAAAGCATAAAAAATGCGGAGACAAAAAAACATGACAGAAATGGAGGATATAGAGCTAAAAAACGCAATTTTGAGGGCTTGCAATAAACTTCTGGAGAGCCTCACGAAAACTAATGAGACCCTCGATGCTATGATAAAGAAACTAGAAATTAAGCATACACGCTCTGAAATAAAGAATATTACACCCAATAGCAGACCAGAGGAGCGCAAGAATCAAGCCAAAGATTTGAAATGCGAAGAAGCAAAAAACACCCAACCGGAAAAGCAAAATGAAAAAAGAATCCGAAAATACGAAGATAGTGTAAGGAGCCTCTGGGACAGCTTCAAGCGTACCAACATCAGAATAATAGGGGTGCCAGAAGATGAGAGACAGCAAGATATTGAAAACCTATTTGAAGAAATAATGGCAGAAAACTTCCCCCACCTGGTGAAAGAAATGGACTTACAGGTCCAAGAAGCGCAGAGAACCCCAAACAAAAGGAATCCAAAGAGGACCACACCAAGACACATCATAATTAAAATGCCAAGAGCAAAAGACAAAGAGAGAATCTTAAAAGCAGCAAGAGAAAGAGACTCAATTACCTACAAGGGAATACCCATACGACTGTCAGCTGATTTCTCAACAGAAACTTTGCAGGCCAGAAGGGAATGGCAAGAAATATTCAAAGTGATGAATACCAAGAACCTACAACCAAGATTACTTTATCCAGCAAAGCTATCATTCAGAATTGAAGGTCAGATAAAGAGCTTCACAGATAAGGAAAAGCTAAAGGAGTTCATCACCACTAAACCAGTATTATACGAAATGCTGAAAGGTATCCTTTAAGAAGAGGAAGAAGAAAAAGGTAAAGATACAAATTGTGAACAACAAACATGCATCTATCAACAAGTGAATCTAAGAATCAAGTGAATAAATAATCTGATGTACAGAATGAACTGGTGATTATAATGAATCAGGGACATAGAAAGGGAATGGACTGACTATGGGAGATGCGGGAAGAGACTGGACAAAAATCGTGCACCTATGGATGAGGACAGTGGGTGGGGAGTGAGGGTGGAGGGTGAGGCGGAAACTGGGAGGAGGGGAGTTATGGTGGGGAAAAAAAGAGGAACAAATGTAATCTGAACAATAAAGATTTAATAAAAATAAAATAAAATAAAATAATAAAACCATATGAGTGTATGATTTAAAGAATAGTAAAATGAACACTCATGTACCCACCAATCAGTTTGAGAAACAGAACATTACTAGAGTCTCTGAAGGCCTCTGTATGCCCTTTAGAATTGTATTCCTCTCCTCTGCAAGATATAACTGCTATCAGGGATTTTGCTTTCCTTTCTTGCTTTCTCATCTGTGTTTTTGAACTTTACATACATAGAATCATCCTGTATAAATTTTTCTGAACTTGCTCTCTCTACACATTATTTTCGTGGGATTCATCCATGCTGATATTTGTAACTACACGCATACCTTTACACCAATAGGTAGTTTTCCACTTTATGATTATACCATAATTTATTAAACAAAGGGATACGAGCTATTTCCAGCTTTTTTGCTATTAAGATCAGTGCTGCTATGAGTGCTCTTGAATTCTTGTACATATCTTCTGATACATTTTTTGCAAGAATTTTTCTAGTGACTACAGCTAGGGGTAGAATGGCTGAGTCATAGAGTATACAGGTGTACCTCAGAGATATTGTGGACTTGGTTTCAAAGCACTGCAATAAAGGTAGTTGTAGTAATTTTGCTGGAGGAGGGTCTTGCATTCAATTTGTAAAAAACACCTCTGTGAAGCCAAATAAAGTGAAGTGCAATAAAACTAGGTATACTGCCCAACCTGCGTGGCTCAGTGGTTGAGTGTTGACCTATGAGCCAGGAGGTCATAGTTCGATTCCTGGTCAGGGCACATGCCCAGGTTGTGGGCTTGATCCCCAGTGTGGGGCGTGCAGGAGGCAGCCGATCAATGATTCTCTCTCATCATTGAGGTTTCTATCTTTTTATCCCTCTCCTTCTTCTCTAAAATCAATAAAAAATATATTTAAAACAAACAAAAACTAGGTTTGCTTGTAACCATGTTCAGATTTACTAAATGTCAAAATGAATCCAAAATGATGGCACACTTCTGTAGCAAGATTTCTATTGCACAACCTCCTCAAAACTGGTATTATCAGACTTTGTAATATTTGTCAGTCTGATAAGTATAAATGATCTCATTGTGGTTGGTCTTTGCATATCCCTGATTACTGATGAGATCACTCATCTTTTGTTTATTGGTCATTCCTGTTTCCTCTTCTGTGAAATGCCTATTTATGTCTTTTGGTCATTTTCTATTGGGTAGCTTGTCTTTTTCTTATTGATATACAATAGTAACAAGGGACATTTTACATATTTTTTTTTCAGGATAGTTATCCTTTATCAGTTATACGAATTGCAAATATCTTTTGCCAGACCATACAGCCTATTTAAATTATGTCTTTTTTAAAATATATTTTTTATTGATCAATGATGTCTTTTAATTAACAGAAGTTGGTTTTATAACACCGTCAAATATATCAAACTTTCTTTTATGGTTTGTGCTTTTAAAGTTTTGTCTAAGAAATCCTTCCCTAAACTAGGGTTACAGAAATATTCTCTCATATTTTTGTTTAAAAGTAAAAAAAAAAAAAAAAATTGCCCTAACCAGTTTGGCTCAGTAGATAGAGTGTTGGGCTGCAGACCAAAGAGTCCTGGGTTCGATTCTGCTCAGGTTGCAGGCTCCTCCCTGGACTGGGCCTGGTCAGGGCTCATGCAGGAGGCAACCAATTGATGTGTGTTTCTCTCACATTGATGCTTCTCTCTGTCTTTCCCTCTCTCTTCCACTCTCCCTAAAAATCAATGGAAAAATATCCTCAGGTGAGGATTAACAAAAAAACAAAGAAAGTAAAAAAATTTTGCCTAGCATATCTAAATCCTTAATCCATCCAGAATTGATTGTTGTGCATGGTGGGAGGCAGTGATCTCACTTCATTTTTTTCCCTATATGGATAACCAACTGTCCCAGCGCTGCTCAGTGAATAGCCCATCCTTTCCCCACTGATCTGCAATGTCACTTCTATCTTCTAGGGCTCTCTGTTAAGTTCCCTTGTTACCTTTGCCTATTCTTGTGCCAATTCCAAACTCTCTTGACTATTGATTTATAATAAATCTTGATATCTCAAAGGAGAAGTTCCTGTTCCCTCATCTTGTTTGTATTACTGGCTATTTTTGGTCCATTTCTCTTCCATATAAAGTTTAGAACTGTTTTCTCAAGCTCTATGAAAATTCTTAATGGAATTTTGATGGAAATACTTTAGAACCCATAGATCAATTTAGAACACCTTTATAAGTTTTTAATATTCCATCTTCCTATTCATGAATCTGGAATGTCTCTCCACTTATTAGGTCTTTAATTTCAGTAAAATGTCATTATTTTCTTCATAAAGGTCTTGAAAACATTTTATTTAAATTTATTCCTAGGAGATCTCCCAATTGCCAAATTCAATGGATACTTTTCAGTTCATACTTGACTTCTCTGTTGCATTTTAAATATTGATTATTCCTTCATTCCTCACATTCTCTTCCACCTCTGGCTTCTGGTCAGTACACTCTGAGGTACTCTAGCAATGCTCCAGTTTCTTCAACACACCAACCTCTTTTCTGCCTGAGTCTTTGATTTTGCTGTTTCCCTTTGCCTAGAATGACCTTCCTTTGGCTCAATAAAAGGATGGCTTTTTCTAATTTTCAAGTCTTAGCTAAGATGCTACCACCTCATTAGAGACCTTCCTGTCTGTCCTATCTAAAGTAGGACCAACCCCACCCCAAACCAGCCACAACTACTAATATATCACCTTTTATTTTTAATATATTTTTATTGATTTCAGAGAGGAAGAGGGAGAGAGAGATAGAAACATCAATCTTGAGGGAGAATCATTGATTGGCTATCTCCTGCACGCCTCCTAGTGGGGATTAAGCCCGAAACCCGGGCATGTGCCTTTGACCAGAATCAAACCCGGGATCATTCAGTCCGCAGTCTGCCGCTATAACCACTGAGCCAAACTGCCTAGGGCTCACCTTCTTTTATTTCTAACATAGTTTGTTTTGTTTGTTGTGTGTTTTTTAAAATATATTTTTATTGATTTCAGAGAGGAAGGGAGAGGGAGAGAGAGAGAGATACATCAATGATGAGAGAGAATCATTGATTGGCTGCCTCCTGCATGCCCCACACTGGGGATGGAGCCCGCAACCAGGGCATGTGCCCTGACCAGGAATCAAACCATGACCTCCTGGTTCAAAGGTCAACGCTCAACCACTGAGCCACACCAGTGGGGCAGTTTGTTGTTGTTTTTTAATCCTCACCGGAGGGTATGTTTTATTGTTTGTTTTAGAGAGAGAAACGGGGGGGGGGGAGAGAAACATTAATGTGAGAAACTTCAAATGGTTGCCTCACATACACTCTCTGACGGGGAATGGAACCTGCAACCTAGGTATGTGCCCTAATCAGAAATTGAACCCACAACCTTGTGATGCACGGTACAATGCTCCGACCAATTGAGCCACCTGGCCAGGGCTGTGTTTGTTTACTGTATGTCTCTTTTCCACTAGGGTAGAAACTCCATGAGAATAAAAATTTTTAGACATGTTTGTGACTGCTATGTCCCAGTGCCTGGCACTTGGTAGGCACACTATAAATATTTATTGACTGCATGACTGAATCCTATATGCCTCCTTATTTCTTGCCTCCTTTAACAATTAAGTCACCAAGCATGGTTGAGTGTACTTCCTATATATCTCCCAAATATATCCCATCTTCTTCAACCTTAGCATTGCTTTAGTTGAAGTCCTCATCACTTCTCATCTGAGCTAATGCCATAGCCTTGTAACAAGTTAACAATGATTTTCTCTGGTGGTGGGATTACAAGTTTATATCTCCTTTTTGCTTATCTATAATTTTCTACAATGACCAATAACACTTGAACAATACTAATTTTTAAGTTTTAAAAAAACATATACTTTTTACAACATGACTACTATCAGGTAAAATTATGCAATTGTGAGAAAAAAGACTTGGAGGTAATATGCAAAAATAAAAACGGTTGTTGTATGTTGGGGGAGGCAGGGAGAAGGCAGTGCCGCTGCAGTATAGGGACCCACTTGCCCTCCCCGCGTCCTCTAGTCCCTGCTCCAGCCCTTCAGCACCACCATCCAGGATGCAGGATGTGAGCACCATGGCCTCACCACTGACCCACCCGCTGGAGGAGAATGAGAGTCTGAAGGGGTGGGAGCTGTAAGTCCAGAAGCACAGCATTAAGCAGGTACTCAAGAACTGCATCTTGCATCTCCAAGCCTGAGCGCCCCATGAAGTTTCTCCGTGAGCACTTCTAAAAGCTGGAGAAGGGGCCTCCTGTGGACACAAAACCTTGACCCAGAGGAATGAGTTTATTCCCTTTAAAGCAAGTTCTTAAAAACATTTTTGAGCAATGCATATCTTTTAGAAATTTTTTAAAAAATATATTTTATTCATTTTTTACAGAGAGGAAGGGAGAGGGATAGAGAGTTAGAAACATTGATAAGAGAGAAACATCCATCAGCTGCCTCCTGCACACCCCCCACTGGGGATGTGCCCGCAACCAAGGTACATGCCCTTGACTGGAATCCTGGGACCCTTCAGTCCACAGGCCGATGCTTTATCCACTGAGCCAAACCGGTCAGGGCCAATGCATACCTTTTAAAGAAAAAAGTTTCAGAAGTAGAAAGGAGAAATAAAATTAATTTGTCGCCCTCTTAAAAAAGACAGTTATTGTATTAAGAGTAGTGGGATTATAATTGACATTTTTCTTTTACCAAAATTTATTTTCAGTATTTTTATGATAAAAGTATGTTTTTTATAGGAAATTCTCTACAGAAAAATTTAAAAAATAAAATGAACACCACCTTCATCCAATTGTAAAGATATAACTATTATTACAAGTTTCCTGTATTTCCTCCTAGACTTTTTCTATATTTAATTTTTTAAATCCTCCCCAGAGGATATTTTTCCAATTTTTTTTTAGAGAGAAAGAGTGGAAGGGAGGAGGTGAGACAGAGAGAAACAGTGATGTGAGAGAGACACATCAATTGGTTGCCTCCCATATGCACCCTGACAAGGGCTGGGGATTGACCTAGCAACCTAGGTACATGCCCTTGCCTGGAACCGAACCAGGGACCCTTCAGTCCACAGGCAAATGCTTCAACCACTGAGAAAAACCAGCTAGGGCTATATATATTTTCTTTTAAATAAATCTTTATTGTTCAGATTATTACAGTTGTTCCTCTTATTTTCCCCCATAGCTCCCCTCCACCCAGTTCCCATCCCACCCTC
>NW_005368381.1:674145-679210 GCF_000412655.1 Myotis brandtii | reverse complement strand
AGGCCCAGCTGTGAAGCAATGCAAGCTGCTGTGGGGCCTTGGGCCTTCTTTTGGATGATCTGGGTCTCTCTGACCCAGCTGCAGTTTGTTAGGTAATTTTAGATCTCAAAGGGCCAGGCCTTTCATATGCAAAAGCCTCTGCTAGCAGCTTGGGTGGGGCAGGGTATCAGGGAATCAACAGGGCAGAGCAAACAGGTATGGCTGATCCTCAGCCCTGTCCTAAGAGGACCCCGGGTCTCAGTGTCCCGCGGTAATCTCCCGCGGTAATCGCTGCAAGCACCTCTGAGAGAAAGCCGCCCTCGAGTTCCGCCCACTGCCAGACAGTCCAGTTTCTCCTCGCATGAGTCTGGGTCCCCAGAGACTCGCGAAAAAATGGAGTTCAGAGCAGTTGGAAGCTTGAGACTCCCTCCCAATTGAAAAAGACACCGGCGTCCTCCGTTGCCAGCCCTTGAGCGTGCACTTCCTTCTAGTTGTAGAATTTCCACTCAGCCAGCCTTCCTGTGGTTCTGGATGATGTCTGTTTTGTCTTTTAGTTGTAGTTTTGAAGTGGTTGTGCGAGGCAGCAATTTCTGGTGTTTACCTATGCCGCCATCTTGGTTTCTCCTCTATATTTTTTTTAAACAGAAAACATGGTCATCCTTAATTCTGTACATTGCTTGTCTCACTTGACATTGTATCATTTGAGCATTTTTCCATATCCATCTTGTGGCTATACCTTAATTCTTTGTTGTAATTTAAGCCTTTATTGTTGAAGACTCATTGTTTCCAATTTTTAATACTAAAAATAGAATACTTTGATGAGCATATATTAAAAAAAACTTCAGGTTTATCTGATTATTTCCTTAGAATATTTTTATAGAAATGAAGTTACTTAAGATGAAAATTCTTAATGTTGCCCTGACCAGTTTGGCTCAGTGGATAGAGCGTCAGCCTGCGGACTGAAGTGTCCCAGGTTTGATTCTGGTCAAGGGCACATGCCCAGGTTGCAGGCTTGATCCCCAGTAAGGGGTGTGCAGGAAGCTGCCAATCAATGATTCTCTTTCATCACTGATGTTTCTGTCTCTCTCCTCCTCCCTTCCTCTCTGAAATCAATAAAAATATATTTAAAGAAAAAAAAAGAAGAAACCACATGGAGACTGGTAGGAGGGGAAGACACACAGAACGGGCTGGTCCCACAACCACATGTGGCAGATAAAAATCAGATATCTCAGCTACAGAGGTCCCCCCTGAGGAATGAGGAGTCCCAGCCTCATACCAGGCTGCCCAGCCCAGCGTTCCAGTGCCAGGAAGAAAAGTCCCCATAGCTTCTGGCTGTATTGAAGCTGAGGGAGATGGAGGGCTTCTGGAGTCCTAGGCAGTTCCTCTTACAGGGCCCATGCACAGGACTTACTAGGGACTTACTCAGACTCACTCTCTCTGAGTTCCAGTGATGGGGCAGCAGCCTCAAGGGCACCAGAGACATACAGGGAAGAACTGAATTGTTTGGCATCAGGGCAAGAGCTGGAGGGGCAGCTTCCTCCTAGATACAAGTGCTGGCAGAGGCCATTATTCCTTTGATGAGACTCCCCCCAAGAGCCAGCAGGTGGATGCCATATCTGACACTCCATCAACTTGGTTCACACTGTTTGTCCCACTCTGGTGATTCCCTGAGGCCCTGCCCAACCCACATTTTGGGCCAACCCAAGCTGTTTCCAGTGACTTTCCCGTACAAATGGCCTGTCTTGGCTCAGGCTTCAGATTTTTCTAAAATCTCTCAAACAAGCAGCATCTGGGCACAACATGCCTCATACCTCTCGCTAAGTGGTCCCAGGCCTGGCACTAGCAGCAGCCAGTAGCCTTGGTTCCCAGCTTGGCCTCACCTAGGCACCTCCAAGTTTAGCACAAGGAGCAGCCAACTGCAGATCACTTTGTAGCTCATGTTGGGTAGCTCTAGGCAGAACACAGGTGGCAGCTGATCTTGGCCTGCACCTCCCAGGAAGCCCCAGAACCAGCGCACTCAGTGGACAGCTTAAGACCATGGCGAAGCACCACCACCCAACTACCTCCACAAGCAACATGCTCAAGGGGCAGACTCAGTGGGCACCAGAGCCCTATTGAAGTACGTTCTGTTCTGTGGGATGGGCCCTTCACAGATGATCCTTCAAAGTGGTCAGAGGTTGGTGGTCCTTGCAGCTGATTGACCTGGGGCTAAATCCCTCCCATTGACTTGCCAACAGTAATCAAGTTTCAACTACAAGAGGAAGGTGTACACAGCCCACACAAGGGGTTTGGGGGGCACAGGTGCACTTCAAGTTTCCAGCTTGGGTGATTGTGGAGACTGTACCACTGAACCCTTATAGAACATTAGGCCACCCTACCAAGGTTGGAAGATGTAGCAGCTGTACCTAATACATAGAAAGAAAATACAGAGAGGCTGACAAAATGTGGAGACAAAGAAATATGCTCCAAATGAAAGATGAGAAGCACCAGAAAAAATTACAAAATGAAGACAAGAAATCTACTAGATCAGCGGTTCTCAACCTGTGGGTCGTGACCCCTTTGGTGGTCGAATGACCCTTTCACAGGGGTCGCCTAACACCATCTTGCATATCAGATATTTACATTACGATTCATAACAGTAGCAACATTACAGTTATGAAGTAGCAACGAAAAGAATTTTATGGTTGGGTCACAACATGAGGAACTGTACTTAAAGGGCCAGAAGGTTGAGAACCACTGTACTAGATGGTTATAAGGATGCTCAGTGAACTTAGTGAGAACCTCAACAGCATAAAAAAGGACTGGTCAGAAATGAAGCATACACTAACTAAAATGAAGAATAATTAACAGGGAATCAATGGTAGAGTAGATGAAGCCAAGAATCAAATCAGCGATTTGGAATATAAGGCAGCAAAAAAGACCCAATCAGAACAACAAAAAGAATCCAAAATATGAGGGTAGTGTAAGGAGCCTCTGAGGGTGCCATAAGGAGAAGAAAGAGAACAATAAATTGAAATTCTATTTGAAAAAAATGACAGAAAACTTCCCTAACTTGGTAAAGGAAATAGACATAAAGGTCTAAGAAGCACAGAGTCCCAAACAAGATGAACCCAAGAGGACCACACCAAAACACATCATAATTAAAATGCAAAAGTTTAAAGACAGAGAATCTTAAAAGCCACAAGACAAGCAGTTAGTTACCTAAAAGGGAGCACCCATTCGACTGTCAGCTGATTTCTCAACAGAAACTTTGCAGGCCAGAAGGGAGTGGCAAGAAATATTCAAAGTGATGAAAAGCAAGATTACAACCAAGATTACTTTATCCAGCAAAGCTATCATTTAGAATCTAAAGACATACAGTTTCCAAGACAAAAAAAAGCTAAGAGTTCATCACAACCAAACCACTATTACATGAAATGTTAACCCTTTGTACACCATAAGGGTCTATAGATACAAGCAGCAGACCTTACCCACATGCCACGTGTGTCTACAGCCGCAAACCTCGCATATCAACTCTGGTCACCCAATTTTAAAATCAGACTTGTTAGTGACATCTCTGGATTTGTAAAGAAAATTATGATAACTTAAATTAGTAAATATTCCAGCACATATGGAAGAAATGGGAATGGTTTCCATTTTGGATGTGTGGCAGTTAACTGGTTAAAGGGTTTTCTTTAAGAAAAGGGGAAAGATAAAAAATATGAAGAATAAAATGGCAATAAATATATATCTATCAAAAATTGAATCTAAAAAACAATATAAATGGTGAGGCCGGTGTGGCTCAGTGGTTGAGTGTTGGCCTATGCACTAAGACAGTGGTCAGCAAACTGCGGCTCGCGAGCCACATGCGGCTCTTTGGCCCCTTGAGTGTGGCTCTTCCACAAAATGGCCCATGCGCAGAAGTTGGTATTTTGTGGAAGAGTCACACTCAAGGGGCCAAAGAGCCGCATGTGGCTCGCGAGCCGCAGTTTGCCAACCACTGCACTAAGAGGTCACTGGTTCGATTCCCGTTCAGGGCACTAGCCTGGATTGTACGCTTGATCCCCAGTAGAGGGCCTGCAGGAGGCAGCCGATCAGTGTTTCTCTCTCATTGATGTTTCTTTCTATCTCTCACTTCTCCCTTTCCCTTCTTCTCCCTTTAAAAATCAATAAAAACATTTTAAAAATCTACAGAGAAGCAGAACAGAGAGAGACAGATACAGAGAACATTTTGGAATTTGCCAGATGGGATGGGGGTTGGGCGGATGGGTAAAAAAGGTGAAGGGATTAAGAAGTACAAATTGGCCCGGCTGACGTGGCTCCGTGGTTGAGCGTCAACCTATGAACCAGGAGGTCATGGTTCAATTCCCGGTCAGGGCACGTGCCCAGGTTGTGGACTAGGTCCCCAGTTTGGGGCCTGCAGGAGGCAGCCCATCAATGATTCTCTCTTGTCATCAATGTTTCCCCCTCTCTCTTTGTCTCCCTTCTCTTCTGAAATCAATAAAAAAAATTTTTTTTAAAAAGTACAAATTGGTTGTTACAGAATAGTCATAGTACAACAGAGGGAATATAGTCAGTAATATTCTAATAACTATGTATGGTGTCAGATGGGTACGAGATTCATTGGGATAATCATTTAGAAGTTATGTAATGTCTAATCACTGGGGTGTACACCTGAAACTAATATAATACTAGTGGCCCGGTACACGAAATTTGTGCACGGAGGGGTGGGGGTGTTCCTCAGCCCGGCCTGCACCCTCTCCAATCTGGGACCCCTCAAAGGATGTCCTACTGCTGGTTTACAGGGATCAGGCCTAAACCGGCAGTCAGACATCCCTCTCACAATCCAGGACTGCTGGATCCTAACTCCTCACCTGGCCAGCCTGGGTGTGGGGCTGATGGCTGTTTGCAGGCTGGCCACAGCCCCTTCAGGGTGGAGGGGGTCCCTCTGGGGTGCCTGGCCAGCCTGGGTGAGAGGCTGATGGCTGTTTGCAGGCTAGCCCAGCCCCCCAGAGGGGACCCTCACCCCATGGGGTTGTGGCCAGCCTGGGTGAGGGGCTGAGGGCTGTTTTCAGGCTGGCCACACCCCCTTTAGGGTGGGGGTCCC
>NW_005368381.1:671014-674135 GCF_000412655.1 Myotis brandtii | reverse complement strand
CTGGGTGAGGGGCTGATGGCTGTTTGCAGGCTGGCCAAGCCCCGCAGCAACCCAAGCTCCCAGCCCTCCTTTTTTACTTCCTTTTTTTTTTCAGCACCTCTGTGAGCGGAGGCCAGGCTGGCTGGAAGCAGGTATCTGGGATTTATTTGTCTTCTATAATTGAAACTTTGTAGCCTTGAGCAGAGGCCACGGCTGGCCAGGGCAGGCAGGAAGCTTGGCTTCCTCCATCACCGGGGCAACCCAAGCCTCCTGCTTGCTCCAGCTCCATGGCCGCCCACTGCCATCTTGGTTTGATTAATTTGCATAGTCACTCTGATTGGCTGTTGGGTGGGGTGGGGGTCCCCGCTGGGGTGCCTGGCCAGTCTGGGTGAGGGGCTGATGGCTGTTTGCAGGCTGGCCAAGCCCCGCAGCAACCCAAGCTCCCAGCCCTCCTTTTTTACTTCCTTTTTTTTTTCAGCACCTCTGTGAGCGGAGGCCAGGCTGGCTGGAAGCAGGTATCTGGGATTTATTTGTCTTCTATAATTGAAACTTTGTAGCCTTGAGCAGAGGCCACGGCTGGCCAGGGCAGGCAGGAAGCTTGGCTTCCTCCATCACCGGGGCAACCCAAGCCTCCTGCTTGCTCCAGCTCCATGGCCGCCCACTGCCATCTTGGTTTGATTAATTTGCATAGTCACTCTGATTGGCTGTTGGGTGTGGCTTGTGGGCATAGTGGAGGTATGGTCAATTTGCATGTTTCTCTTTTATTAGATAGGCTGTGTCAACTGTAATTGAAAAATAAAAAATGATTTAAAATAAAAGCAGTATTGTGTTAAAACACATGGGTTTTAGAAACAGATAGACCTGTATCCAAATCCTGGTTTTACCATTTATAAATATGTGACATTAGGAAAGTCACTTAATTATTCTCATCTGTAAAAATGGGCCTACATCCCTGGCTGGTTTGGCTCAGTGGATAGAGTGTTGGCCTGTGGACTGAAGGGTCCTGGGTCCGATTCTGGTCAGGCCACAAGCCTGTGTTGTGGGCTCGATCCCCGCTGCGGGGGCATGCAGGAGGCAGCCTATCGATGGTTCTCTCTCATCATTGATGTTTCTATCTCTCTCTCCCTCTCCTTCTCTCTGAAATCAATAAAAATATATTTTTTAAAAATATGGATATACTATCACCTACCTTCAGGGTTATTGTGAGATTAAAGAAGATAATGTATTAAGCTGAACCATATGAAATTGCCAATATTCAATCTCATTTTTTAAAAATATATTTTTATTGATTTCAGAGAGGGAGCGATAGAAACATCAACGATGAGAATCATCAATTGGCTGCCTCCTGCATGCACTCCCCACACTCGGGATCGAGCCTGCAACCTGGGCATGTGCCATGACTGGGAATCAAACCATGACCTCCTGGTTCATGGGTCGATGCTCAACCACTGACCCACACTGGCCAGGCTCAATCTCATTTTGATGTACAAAAATGTTTTCATATGGTTCAATCTAATACATAAAACATGATATCTGTCATATTACATGGTCAAGAAATGGTAACTAAATTATTATTATGAAAGCAGGATACTAGAAATGAATGGCATCCTTATGGAAATCCCCAAAACTTAGAAGAAATGAGCAGAAATAATCTCTTGAAGAAAAACTTCAGGTCTTTTTAGAAAAGCAGTAGAGGTTTCAAATATAATGTAAAGGTAGAGGAGTTATTTATATTTGGTTTTTATCCATAATAGTTACACAGTGAAGAAATTACTGGTAAAATGCGATGTCTGGGATTTATTGTGTTGGTTTTTTAAAACAAGATTATTATTTTTAAATATTTTTATTGACTTCAGAAAGCAAGGGAGAGGGAGAGAGAGCTAGAAACATCAATGATGAGAATCATTTAACATTCTGATTACAATGACTTCTCATGTAGATCTGTCAACTAGTAGAGAATGCACTAATGAGCAAATATAAGTACTTGACTACTTGTTAAATTTCTTTGTTGATCAATAAATAAATAAGTGTTCATTTCAGTTTGATTTAAGGTTTGGACACAGCTGATTGTTGAGACTGAGACCATGGTTGGGATAAAGGTCAACTAACGAGGTGGTCAACTGGTCTTCCCGGAGTGGACATACTTACTTCTAATAGGTTTGCATTCACTGATTTAGCAGCATGCTTACTTTTCTGCTTGAACTAGAACACTGGTAGATTGTGATTTAGGAGCTGGTGTGAACTGTGGAATTAGAACACCTCCCCTTTACTGAGTGCTTACTACTTGCCGGACATTATTCTAAACACTTCACAATATATTTCATTTAATTTTTATGATGATCCTACTATCCTATATTTACAAATGAGAAAAATAAGGCCCAGGAAACTTGCCTAAAGAGGCAGTTGAGTATAGGAGTTTGGCTTCAAAGCCATAATTCTTAGGCACTATGACATATTATCTTAATTTGAAAACAATGTCAGAAGTTTAACTATTTTGTAAATCATGCACATGAGCATCTCTGAACTGTATCTAGGCTCCGAAGCACCATATTACAGACTGGGAAGTAAGCATGTCCCTGGCAAAATGCACAAAGATAGCATATGTTGGAGAACAGAAGAGTTCATGGAAATTCAGTTATTATTTTGTAATGAGTACTGGAGGGAGGAGAACTGAGCAGCATAGCCTTTTTAACCTATATGTTGAGAGACTATCTTCCAAGTCTTGGGGCCCTGTCTATAGTAAGATTTGACACCTAGGGAAAGCTCTAGGCCAGTGATGGCGAACCTATGACACGCGTGTCAGAGGTGACACGCGAACTCATTTTGGGTGACATGCATCGACAGAGACAAAAAATTGCATAATTCAAATATTTGTCTGTCGCAACGGCCAGAGTTGGGCATCACTCGAGTAATATTATTACTCACGTTATTCACGATCAATAATGCAATTCTAAAACCGGATGTAAACATGTACATCGGTGTTGCGTAGCAAAGATACATAGTGAAAACATCCAAGATACATTGTTCCAATATTGACATTAATATAAAAAGGTTAAGAATTGCACTATAAAGAGATTAATCTTTACTCATGACATTTTATTTTTACTCGAGTGACAAAATGCCCAATTCTGGAAACGGCCTC
>NW_005368381.1:663307-666976 GCF_000412655.1 Myotis brandtii | reverse complement strand
ATGGGGGGAAAAAGAGGAACAAATGTAATAATCTGAACAATAAAGATTTAATAATAAAAAAAATAAAGGCAAAAAAAGAAACTTGGAACAAACGCTAAAAAATTTAAATTACAAAAGTTAGTGCTAAATAAATTATTATGGCTTTTTCATATCTGCTTTTCATACAGCTTGTATTATGGTATTTGGAGCTGTAAATCATACACGGAGCTGTCTAGAGCCTCCAAATATTTGTTTTACTGTTATTTGTGTCATAAAGTTTATTTTAAATAAAGGAGTGCCAAGTAAACTGAAAGGTTCTGTTTTCTAGCCATTCCAGGATGGGAGATGACTTCAACATGTAGTTCTGAAGCTTTCCCCCTCTCTTTCCACATTTTCACCTGTACCAGTGCCACCCCCACCCCCCTCAGGGCACTGGCTTTCAGCCAAGGGGATAATATAACTCTGAGTGGTAGTGGAAGCAAATCTGAATGTGGGGAAGATTAATGAGGGCAATGGGAGTTCAAAAAGTCTCTCAAGTAATTCTGACAAACCCTCCTCTCTTGAGGATTTCTACTGGGTCGGGAATGCAAAAAGACTAACTGGTGTTTGGAATTTAACATTAAGGTTTCACTTCCAGGAGTTAGAACAACTTAAATTGGTCTGAACTATGAACTGTTTATTCAGAATAGGTAACATTTACTGGGTGTTAGGCACTGTGCTAAGCGATTCATATGGTAAATCTCCTTTATTCTCGCTACCACCCTGTCAGATAGCTGAGGAAACAGTATCTTAGTTAACTGCTCAAGGTCCCATACTAAGTTGTGGAAGCCACAGTATGACACTCACGCCTGTATTTAAAACCACCACACTACTTTCCTAAAACACTTGGATCTGAACTTTTGTTTAAATGTTTTTTCCTCCACAAAGAGATTCTCCTGGAATCTGGGAGTTGCAAATGGCATTTAGAAGGTTGGAGTAAGTGGGATGAATTGTAAATTCACCACAAGAGAATGAAAATGTGCTACCCCAACTTTTCTACTGGAAACTGCCAATCCCACCTGTAACTTGCTTATGATTTTTTTCTTAAGATTTAGGAGTATTTAAATTGGGCTCTATTGTGCCCTGGCCAGGTACTCAGTTGATTAGAGCAGTGGTTCTCAAGCTTCTGGCCCTTTAAATACAGTGGGGCCTTGACTTACGAGTTTAATTCGTTCCGTGACAGAGCTTGTAACTCAAATTACTCGTATGTCAAATCAACAGTGAACGAGTGAGACACGTGATGCTGGGCGTGAGTGTCATACTGTGGCTCGTATCTCGAAAAACTCGTTAGTCGGGACACTCGTAAGTCAAGGCCCCACTGTACAGTTCCTCATGTTGTGACCCAACCATAAAATTATTTTCGTTGCTACTTCATAACTGTAATGTTGCTGTTATAAATCATAATGTAAATATCTGATATGCAGGATGGTCTTAGGCGACCCCTGTGAAAGGGTCGTTCGACCGCCAAAGGGGTCACGACCCACAGGTTGAGAACCGCTGGTTTAGAGATTCATATACACGTGGGATAAAGTGAGGGCATCAGCTTCAGGATAGAGGTTGCCTCTGGGGAGACTGGAGGGAGGTGTGGGAAGGGAGCGAGGGGGTGGGAGGATGTACTCCAGCTTAGGGGTGTCAAGGGCATGTACCTGGGTTGCGGGCACATCCCCAGTAGGAGATGTGCAGGAGGCAGCTGATCGATGTTTCTCTCTCATCGATGTTTCTAACTCTCTGTCTCTCTCCCTTCCTCTCTGTAAAAAATCAATAAAATATATTTTTTTAAAAAAAGAATCAGCCAATGAATGCATAAATAGAACAACAAATTGATATCTCTCAAATCAATAAAATAAAATAAAATTATGCTGTATTGTTTGAGACTTAGACACCTTTCAATAGAAAGTTACTTTAAACCTCTCTTTTAAAAATTTGTTTCTTAACGAGTCCAAGAAACACTTGATATTATAAACAATACTTTTTATGTACTTATATTTTTTTTGGAGAGAGATTTCACAGCTTTTACCATGTTTCCAAAATTGTCCATACCCCTTAAACAGGTTAAGATCTATTATTTTCACCATTATTTGTAGATTGAAAGCTGTTTAATAAAGCAGAACAAAGGTAAAAGGTTGAAAATCCCTTATTAATAAGGAATTAATTGGTTTTGAATTTAAGTATTGAGACCTAAGAATTGCTTCAATATTGGAGAAACTTCATCAAGCTGTCTAAAACAAGGATTGGGGAAGAGGGGACAGACCTCTCTATCACTTGGGAGGCTTTAAAAAATCCTCCTCCCAAACTCTGATGAGCTTCCCCACCACATCTACAAGGTACCCCCCCTTGAGAATCTAGAAACTTTGTTTGCGGGGAAGAAACAAAGAAATAAAAAGACTGGTTTAAACTCTTGCCTTCATGGTCATAGTATGTGCACTGTGCTGACATTATTCTAAACATAGACAAGATGTCAAAATTTAGAATAAAGAAATTTAGGGAGTCAGTTGTCTAAAATAAACAGCCTCTATTACACTTAACTACTGATACACTTTCTTCTGATATATTTACACAGTTGGTAAAAGTGAAGCAAAATATATCTGGCACCCATCCTAGCAATCTTCATTTCTCATTTACAAATTCATTTTCCTTCCTAAGTATTTAACCATTTCTCTAGTTTTGAGCATTAATTTGCTCTTAGTTTTCCAATACAGCTATTTCCTCCCCTTAAAATATTCCTGTTTTCATAAGAAGAAAATAACACAGGAAGAGTGAATAATTTTGTGATCACTGATATGACATACCCTCCTACCTACTAAAATGTAATTTTTTTAATCCTCACCTGAAGATATGTTATTTATTTTAGAGAGAGAGGGAGAGAGAGAAACATCAATTGGCTGCCTCCTGCATGCACCCTGACCAGGGATCAAACCCACAACCAGGGTATGTACCCTAATCAGGAATCGAACCCATGACCTTTTGGTATATAGGACAATGCTCCAACCAACTGAGCCACACTGACTAGGGCTAAAATGTAATTTAATTTTACTCTGTTATTTGACCACAGCTTACATATACAGAGTGAGGCAAAAGTAGGTTTACATTTATATGTAAAACAGTTTATTTTTGTACTGTTATTTACTAATTATTGTATTGTTTTCTATACAAACAACTGTAAACCTGTATTATAGATAGCTGAGTCAAATTTTTGGTTGAGATAAAGTCTTACTTGGACTAAATAAGTCAGAAAGAAACACAGGATATAAGCACATATTTTTATTTTATTGTACATCAGGATGAATGGATATTTCTAAAAGTTGTAATATGGAATTGATTGAAAACACTGGATTCCAAGTCCTCAAAATGTGGAAAATCCCAACCTACACAGGCAATATTTAAAAGAAATTATTTTGGAAGTTTACATCTATTTAAACCAATTTGCTGAATTTATAATTTGTACGTTGTTACAGTTTATATATGATATTTATTAATAAGTGAAATATAGCCCAAACCCGTTTTGCTCAGTGGATAGATAGAGCGTCGGCCTGCAGACTGAAAGGTCCCAGGTTCAATTCCAGTCAAGGGCATGTACCTTGGTTGCGGGCACATCCCTAGTGGGAGGTGTGCAGGAGGCAGCTGATGGATGTTTCTCTCTCATCGATGTTT
>NW_005368381.1:661543-662341 GCF_000412655.1 Myotis brandtii | reverse complement strand
AAATATATTTAAAAAAATAAGTGAAATACATATTAAAGGTAATATATTTAAAATCCCTGACTATTAAGTTATTATGAACCAAGAAGCCAAGGATAAATTTGATTATATGCCTGATAATTAAAAAATTGTAATTTTGGCCCTGGCTGGTATGGGTCAGTTAGTTGGAGTGTCATCCTGAAGTGTTGCTGGTTTGATGCTGGTCCAGGCACATAACTCAGACTGCAAGTTTAATCCCTAGTTGGGGCACGTGTAGGAGGAAACCAATCTCTGTTTCTCTGTTTCTCTCTCGCCCTCTCTCTTCCTCTCATTGTAAAGACAACAGAAAATTGTAATTTTGTATTTCTTCTAAAGAACTTGGTTTACCAGAGGATTATTAATATTGTTGCTATTATTACTTTAATGACTATCTGCATCAGAATTATAGGTGTGCATATTAAAAATGCACATTCCAAGCCCAGAAATTTAAATTTGTAATAGGCAACCTCTACTCCCATTTTGATGTATAAGAACAGCTGAGGATAACATTAATTTGGAAATGTTGCTTGATCAGTTTCCCAAACTTATCAAATAAGAATCATTTGGGCTATCTGTGAAGTAGACTACCAGTCTTCTTCCCTAGATGTTCTGACTCAAGAGGGCTGAACTGGGGCCTAGGAAGCAGTATTTTTTAACAAGCACACTAGTTGCCTTCAGAGTCAGAGAAAACAAATTAAATTATTATATTTAGGCAAATATCTATAACTAGAGGCCAGGAGCAAAAAATTCATGCACTCGGGGGGGGGGGGGGGGGGGGCCCTT
>NW_005368381.1:661105-661446 GCF_000412655.1 Myotis brandtii | reverse complement strand
ATCCTTAGCGCTGTGTGGAGGCGGGAGAGGCTCCCACCACCGCTGCACTTGCCAGCCATGAGCCCGGCTTCTGGCTGAGTGGCACTCCCTTTGTTGGAGTGCACCGACCACCAGGGGCAGCTCCTGCATTGTGTGTCTGCCCCCGGTGGTCAGTGAGTGTCATAGCAACCGGTCGTTCCACCGTTTGGTTGATTTGCATATTAGTCTTTTATTATATTCTATCTAATAAAAGAGAAACATGGTAATTAGCTGTACCTCCGCTACCCTTCCCATTGGCTAATCAGGGCGATATGCAAATTAACTGCCAGCCAAGATGGCGGCCGGCAGCCAGGCAGCTTGAA
>NW_005368381.1:650953-659824 GCF_000412655.1 Myotis brandtii | reverse complement strand
CTCTGCCACCCGGGAGCAGGCCTAAGCCAGCAAGTCATTATCTCCTGAGGGGTCCCAGACTGCGAGAGGGCACAGGATGGGCTGAGGGACCCCCTCTCCCCCCTGAGTGCAGAAATTTTTGTGCACCGGGCCTCTAGTAGGACAATAAAAGTGTAATATGCTAATTAACCGGACAGCCAAACAACCTTCCAGACATCCTTCCGGACGAAGCCAAGGGCCAAACCCCTTGCATGAATTTTGTGCATCGGACCTCTAGTTGTACTACAATGCCCAAGAACCTGGAATTGCAATAGAAGATTAAACTAACAATAGGGAAAATATGGCTATTTTTACACTGATGTGGAAAGAAAGCCAACATTTTGAAAACACAAACCTAAGATTACCTTCTCAAGCTGTTCCACTCCCAATGAAGTTTCCCACTACTTTTAGGATAAAGACAAAACTCTTTATTAGGATCTATAGTGTCCAGAGGCATGGTTTGCCCCTTCCTACTGCTTATATATATCCAATACCCATCTTTTTGGTCTTAATTTAAAGGTGGTCCTTCTCTACTCCAAGTCTAATAATCCCTCTCTTTGTGCCGCTGAACAAGTTTCCTCATCTGTAAAATGGGAATAATAATAATACCTATCTCAGATGGTTCAAGATTAAAAGAGGTCAGTTGGAAGAGCTCTCCGCAGAGGCCAACACAGTGAATGATAGCTATTAGTTATCAAATCAAGCCGTTTCTATTTCCTCACATTCAATTCTTCAATCCACTTGCCATCTGATTGCTGCACCCACTGTTCCAAAGAAACTGTTTTCATTAGGCTCACCAATTGCCAAGTGCAAATGACAAATGTCAACCCTTATCTGAATGACCTTTCTGCAAGTATTGGTACTTGCTGACCACTCCCTCCTTTGTAATTCTCCTTTGGCACCCCTAAACACAGTGTATCTTGGTTTCCTCATACTTCTCTGACTAGTCTTTTAAAGTACCATTTGTGGCCTGGCTGGTGTGGTTCAGTGGTTGAGCGTTGACCTGTGAACCAGGAGGTCATGGCTCAATTCCCGGTTAGGGCACATGCCCGGGTTGCGGGCTTGATCCCCAGAGTGGGGAGTGCAGGAGGAAGCCAATGATTCTATCATCATTGATGTTTCTATCTCTCTCTCCCTTCCTCTCTGAAATCAATAAAAATATATTTTAAAATAATAATACTTTTTGTGGTTCTTTCATTGCTTGCCTTTTCAAATTTCTAAAAAATGTTTTAACTTTATCACAGTAATACATGCATGATTTCTATGCCAGTGACAGCCACTCAGTAAGGGCTTCCTGGACCATTACATTAGTACCCTTACCCTGTACCCTCTCACATCACTTTTTTTCTTCATAGTAGTTGTCACTCTTACTTACCTGTTTACTGTCAACCTATTCCACTAAAATGCTTAGCTCTTTGAGGGAAGGGGTTATGTTTTATTCACTGCTATATTCAGAGCACCTAGAATAATGCCTGGTACCCACTAGGCTCAATCAATATTTATTGAATAACTGACTTAAATATCTCCCACATTTGAGCCATCACTTGTTGAGTCTACCTCCTAAATTCTCTCAAATCTCTGCCTACTGTTCTTGCCTTACAAATGACTCACATCTTGCCTAACTGACTGCCACACCATCTCCAGTCCTATTCGCCTACAATCCATATTCCAAACTGCTGCTGAAGTCACCCAAGTCCTTCAACAGATCCCATTAACCTTTAGGATTAAGTCCAAATTCTTTAGCAAAGACTGCCAAGCTCTCCATGATCTGGACCCTGATTAATTCTAGATTCAGCTTTCACCAGCCCCTTCCATGTGCACCATGCTCTAACCATCCCTAACTATTTAGTCACATGCTCCTTTCTCTGCCTGGAATGATGCCTATTGCCTACCACTAAATGCCTTCTTTGTCTGGTTAACTCACACTAGTCATCTCTGAGAAGTTCTGTCTCCAGTACTTCCAGACTTGGGGGTACATGCCCTCCTCTGTACCTTTACAGGAAATTGCATTTACCATTTCACTTATTGCACTCGTGTGGACCTGTCTATCTCCAACACTGTATTCACAGCAGCCAGCAGAGTGCTTGGTACAGAGTAGTCACAAAATGGTTATTGAGAAGAAATTAAAAAATGGCACCAGAGTAAGTGGATGCTGCACAGACATGCTCCCAGGAACAAACTAGAATTACAACTAAAATACAGAAACACTTCCTGAATAATCAACGGAAGACTCACTGAAGAGAACCCTGATAACTAAGGACCAAAAGTGGAGACAGCCTAGAGACTGGTAGGAGGGGCACAGGCACAAAAGGGTTGGTCAGGCTCACAGACAGCAACTGAAGTTTAGGAGAGATATCTTTTTTTTTTGGCCCGCTGGGGGGGGGGGGGGGTTGCCACTGAGAATTCTGGGGTCTAATCCCCAAGCTGGGCCCCCCAGTAGAGAGCACCAGAACTGAGAAGGTTACCCACATAACTTCAGGCTATGAAAAGCAACAGGGTGCCCGGCCAGCGTGGCTCAGTGGTTGAGCATCAAACTATGAACCAGGAGGTCATGGTTTGATTCCCAGTCAGGGGACATGCCTGGGTTGCAGGCATGTAAGCTTCCTGCTTTCTCAGCTAGGTCTGTTTTTAAATGAGATTTGGTGGAATCCAGCAACTTTTTGCATAGAAAGAAGAGAGGGGTTTATATAACCGCAACCAGTACAGGACCATTTTTTTTTTTTTAATCCTCATGGGAGTATATGTTTATTGATTTTAGAGAGAGAGGAAGGGGGGGGGGAGAAAGAGACATCGATCAGTTGCCTCCCATACACACCCCTACCAGGGATCAAACCCAGAACCTAGGTATGTGCCCCGATGGCGAGTCAAACCCAAAACCTTTTGGTGCATAGGACGATGCTCCAATCAACTGAACCACCAGGCCAGAGCCCATTTTTTTAAAATATATTTTATTGATTTTTTACAGAGAGGAAGGGAGAGGGATAGAGAGTTAGAAACATCGATGAGAGAGAAACATCGATCAGCTGCCTCCTGCACACTCCCTACTGGGGATGTGCCCACAACCAAGGTACATGCCCTTGACCAGAATCGAACCTGGGACCCTTCAGTCCACAGGCCGAGGCTCTATCCACTGAGCCAAACTGGTTAGGGCCAGGCACCCTCTTAAAAGGCCAACACACAAAATTCCCTGTGGAGCCACCCACCCTGTGCTCCAGGAGGTAGGGAAGATTGGACTGAAGCTGTGTGAGCAGAAGCCAGGATTGGGGGCTCTAGGGTTAGAGCTTAGAAAGCAGACACCCCTGGTTTCCTGTGCTGAGTCATTCTCTCACGCAGTTGAGGACATCATTCCCACACACACATTTGCTATACAGGCAACCTTGCCTGGGGGGAAGGCAGCTGACCCACCTATTGGAAAACACCTTGCCCCAAGGTGGAGAGTTCCTAGGCCACTTAAGAGACTAAAAATAACAATTAGCATCCAGACAGAAGCAACTGTACCACCCTGTTGAAAAAAACACTCTTACCACATCTGAGGACAATTGCCTGGGGAATTCAAGTCAGAATGCTATTAGTCTGTAGGCAGAGGCAGTGTCTGGAGGCTTTGAGTCTTTGCCTGATCTAATTACAAACAGCGTTTGACACTGTCCTGCACTAGAGATTGAGAGGCATACCAGATCTCCCTAATACATAGTAACAAACCCAAACAGGCAGCCAAAATAAGACAAAGAAACAACCCCCAAATGGAAGAACAAGAGAATTCTCCAGAAGAGATAAATGAAATGGAGATAAAAAAAAGTTTATCCGAAATAGAGTTCAGAGTAATGATGGTAAAGATGTTCAACAGCATGAGAAAAGATATAGTAACTATGAAAACAGAAATAAAGAATGACATAGCACAAATAAAGAACACAATGGAAGGAATACACAGCAGATAAGGGGAAGCTGAGGATTGAATCAGTGAATTAGAAGACAGGGTTGAAAAAAATCACTCCATCAGAGAACCAAAAAGAAAAAACAATTAAAAAGCAGGACAGGGGGGTTTGGTGAGTAGCGGGTAAGATGCAGTTGTCGGTCGCCGCCATCTCCCATGGCCGCGTGTTCTGCCGCCTGGGCCTCGGTCCCGAGTCCCGCATCCACCTGTTGCGGAACTTGCTGACGGGACTAGTGTGACACGAACACATCGAGGCGTCCTGGGTGCACGTGGACGAGATGAGGGGTTACGCCAAGAAGTTCATCAATTATGGGAAGCTGGGAGACACCAACGAAAGAGCCATGCACATGGCTGACTTCTGGCTCACAGAGAAGGATGTGATCCCAAAGCTGTTTCAAGTGCTGGCCCCTCGGTATCTATCAAGGTCAGAATGGGGGCTACACGAGAATGCTGCAGATCCCAAATTGGAATCAGCAGGATCGGCCTAAGATGGCAGTGATCGAGTATAAAGGGAACTGCCTCCCACCCCTGCCCCTGCCTTGCAGAGACAGCAGCCTTACACTTCTAAATCAGCTCCTTCGTGGGCTGCGGCAGGACCGGGAAGCAAGCATCCACAGCTCCCACACACCTCGGACACCAGGGAGTTAACTGGAGCCAAAGAGTGTGTAGCCTCGCCAGTGCCCATGATCTCTTTGGATCTCTTCATCTCTAAGAACTAGAGCTAGAGTTGTGAAGTGGACAGTCTTAATGGAGCCCAGAACCTGTTGGGTAGCCATATAACCTTCCCTTTGCACAATAGGTAAAATTCCTTGTATGAATATATGTAAACTTATCTTTTTTCTCTCACCTTGGATTTCTGAGAATGAGAAATATCCAAATGCTCTGTCTTCATGGGATAGTAAATTCACAGCATATGTTTCTGGCTCTTAAATCCAGGTTTTATTGGGTTAGGACAGTTTTGCTTTTCTTAATGCTGATTTATATGGGGCATCTATAATAATAAAAGTGTAATATGCTAAAAAAAAAAAGCAGGGGGACAGCTTAAGGGAGCTGTGAGACAATGTGAAACATAACAATATTAGAATAGCAGGTGTGCCAGAAAGGCAGAAAGGGAGAAAGGGATAGAGAACGTGTTTGAAGAAATAATGGCAGAAAACTTCCCTAACCTGGTAAAGGAAAATGTCACACAAGTCCAGGAAGCACAGAGAACCCCAAACAAGAATAACCCAAACAGGCTCACGCCCAGACACATCATAATTAAAATGCCAAAAATTAACGACAAAGAGAATCTTAAAGGCAGCAAGAGAAAAACAAACTGTTACCTACAAAGGAGCTCCCTTAAGGCTGACACCTGATTTCTCATCAAACCCTACAGGCCAGAAGGGAATGGCAAGAAGTACTCAAGGTAATGAATGAAAGCAAGGATCTGAAACCAAGATGACTATATTCAGCAAGGCTATAATTCAAAATAGATGGTCAAATAAAGAGCTTCACGGACAAAAAAAAAAAAAAAGGCTAAAGGAGGGCACCACTACCAACCCAGCATTATAAGAAACGTTAAAGGAACTGCTGGAACACCTGATTTCTCATCAGAAACTCTACAGGCCAGAAGGGAATGGCATGAAATTCTCAAGGTAATGGAAAGCAAGGATCTAAGACCAAGATGATCATATTCAGCAAGGCTATAATTCAAAATAGATGGTCAAATAAAGAGCTTCACGGACAAAAAAAAAAAAAAGGCTAAAGGAGGGCACCACTACCAACCCAGCATTATAAGAAACGTTAAAGGAACTGCTGGAATGAGAAGAAGAAACCGAGATAGAAACCAAGGCATACAGAATTAAAATGGCAATAAATAAGTACCTATCAATAATAACCTTAAATGTAAATGGATGAAATGCTCCCATTAAAAGAGATGGGGTTACTGAATGGATACAAAAACATGACCCAACTATATGCTGTCTACAAGAGACTCACCTCAGAACAAAAGATACACACAGGATGAGAGTGAAGGGATGCGAAAAAATTTTCCATGCAAATGGAAAAGAAAAGAAAAAGCTGGAGTAGCAATACTCATATCTGACAAAATAGACTTCAAAATTAAGGCCATCACAACAGACAACAAAGATTACTACATAACATTAAGGGATCGATCCAACATGAGGATATAACCCTGGTAAACATATATGTACCCAATATAGAAGCACCTAAATATATTAAAAAAAGAAAAACTTCTAGAGGATTTTAATGGAGAGATTGACAACAATACAGTCACAGTAGGAGACTTTAACACCACACTGACTTCACTGGATAGATCTACCAGACAAAAACTTAACAAGGAAATAGTGACTCTAAAGGATATAGTGGATCAGATGTATTTATTTAATTAACATTTATTGAACATTTCACCCCACGGACACCACATTCTTCTCAAGTGCACATGGATCATTCACAAAGATAGACCACATGTTAGTCCACAAAACAAGCCTCTACAAGTTCAAGAAGATTGAAATCATTACAAGTGTCTTCTCAGATCACAGTGGAATGAAATTAGAAATCAACTACAGTAAATACACCCCAAAATATTAACACGTTAAGTGCCATATCACTCACTGGTGACTGACATTATACTTTTCATCTGGACCTCGTCAGTCACTGGTGACAGTATACTTTTTGTTCAGGCCGCATCAGTCACTGTTAACTGACGATATACAATTTAAAAAATTATATTCTTCTATTAATAAATTTTAAATAATTTGGAGATCATAAAAGAATGTACCTAAATATTACTTGTTACCAAAAAAAATTCTTTTAATGAATATTATTAAAACAGGGTATACACGAACGTAATGTTCCTACTAAATGAGTATTATTATCGAATAATTTATATGCTAAATCTAAACTCTTGTACCAGTTGTCTGTGTACAATGTGTGTCCCTTATTAAATACATCTCAACAAAGACACATTACATTAGTTGGTGTTGTATTTTCTTTTTCTAAAATTTTCCCTGGATATACATGAAAAACATACATGTACCCAGATCCGCACACAACTTAAATAATTTAATACCATATTTGTGGCGTTTTTGTTTTAAATATTGCCTAAATATTATGCGGCCACGAAATGGTATCAAAGATTCATCAATACATATAGCTTCAGATGGATCATAATGTTTTTTGAAATTTATTTTCATGTTACCTATTAGTTGTTGTATTTTGCATAAACGATTGGAAACCTCTGTCTCCCTATTGTCTGAAAAATGCAGCATTCATAATAATATTTCAAATCTATTTCTTGACATTTTTTTCAGGAAAGTTTGCATATATGCAGGATCATGGGACCAATATAAACATAAAAATGGTAGTCTAACTAGTCCCATCCATAGAATCAATCCAAAAAATCTTTTCATTTTTGTTTGTCACAGTCCACCTACACAAACGCTGCGAGTTTTCAACCCCTAGTTTTTGCAACGCATATAACTTCGTTTGTTTGGCGATATCCTCAAACAATTCATTAGGCACAAACAGTTCATAAGAATTCTCTACTGTTGCCCATGACTTTACATTCAAGTCTTCAATCCTAAAGCCAGACGGATAGGTGAAAGGCATAATCCTTGGTTGATTACCTCTTGGATCATGCCATTCTTCAAAATCTTCATCCTCATCCTCTGATGATGAAAATAAGAACAACTCTACGACGTTTTTTAGAAAAACTAATTTCACTTGAATCGCTTTCACACGTTTCTTCTACTGACATTGTCACTGTTACAGTTAAAGAAAAAAATTTTTAAACTGCACTGGAACACGAACCACAGACAACTGACTGAAGAGAAAGCATTTCTCAAAGAAAACAGAGTACAGATTGCGATAAATACATACAAGAAATATATCTGAAGATATACATGCAGTCTTATTGCAACCTTACACAGACCTCCGGCCGCCAGCATATCGGTGAAATAGGATATCACGGGCTAAAAGGAAAGGAAGACAAAACAGGCTTGGCGCTTAACGTGTTAAACACATGGAGACTAAATAGCATGTTATTAAACAATGAATGGGTTACCAACGAGATCAAGAAAGGAATAAAAAACTTCTCTCTCAAAATCAATTACTAAAATAAAATAAAATAAAAAAAATCCCAACAAACAAAAGCCGAGGCCCCGATGGCTTCACAAGGGAGTTTTACCAAACATTCAAAGAAGAACTAACTCCTATACTCCTCAAACTATTTCAGAAAATCCAAGAGAAAGTAACCTTCCAAACTTTTTTATGAGGCCAGCATTATCCTAATTCCAAAACCAGATAAAGACACTACAGAGAAAGAGAATTACAGGCCAATATCCCTGATGAACATAGATACTAAAATCCTCAGCAAAATATATTAAAAATCAGAACCAGCAATATATTAAAAAGATCATATACCATGACCAAGTGGGATTTATTCCAGGGATGCAAGGCTGGTACAATATTCACAAATCAATAAATGTGATACATCACATAAACAAACTGAAAGAAAAAAATCACATGATCATATCAATAGATTCAGAAAAAGCAGGCAACAAAATCCAACACCCATTTTTGATAAAAACTCCCAGCAAAGTGGAAATAGAGGGAGCATATCTCAACACGACAAAGGACATATATGACAAACCTACAACCAACGTCATACTCAATGGGCAAAAACTAAAACCATTTCCCCTAAGAACAGGAACAAGACAGGGATGTCCACTTTCACCACTCCTATTCAACATACTACTGGAAGTCCTAGCCACAGTGATCAGACAAGAAGAAGAAATAAAAGGCATCCAAATCAGAAAGGAAGAAGTAAAACTCTCATTATTTGCAGATGACATGATATTGTACATAGAAAACCCTAAAGACTCCACCAAAAAACGACTAGATTTAATAAATGAATTTGGCAA
>NW_005368381.1:630996-649731 GCF_000412655.1 Myotis brandtii | reverse complement strand
GTACTCCTAAGCTGGCCTTTGCTAAAAACGTCCTCAATCTGTTGAGGTATGTTCGCTGAGGTTGACCCTTTCCAACTCTCCCATCCACACTCATCTTGTATACTTGTTTTGTCTATCTCCTTTCGTTCATCCTCTCTATATGTCCAAACCATCTCAAAATACCTTTCTCAATCCTCAACACTACATCTTCTTTCACTCCACAACGTTCCCTGTACGTGTGCACCCGCACGTGGTACTTTGTGGAAGAGCCACACTCAAGGGGCCAAAGAGCCGCATGTGGCTCGCGAGCCGCGGTGTGCCGACCACTGTCCTAGGGCAAAGGAAACTAAGGAGAAAATAAACAAATGGGACTATATACAAATAAAACCTTCTGCACAGCAAAGAAAACCATCAACAAAATGAAAAGGGAGGCCACTGTATGGGAGAACATATTTGGCAATGATACATCTGATAAAGGGTTAATATCCAAAATCTATAAGGAACTCATACAACTTAACAAAAGGAAGACAAACAATCCAATTAAAAAATGGGCAAAGAACCTAAATAGAAACTTCTCCAAGTGGACATACAGATGGCCAAGAGACATGAAAAAATGTTCAAAGTCACTGATCATCAGAGAGATGAAAATTAAAATTACAATGAGATATCACGTCACACCTGTCAGAATGGCTACCATCAACAAATCAACACATGACAAGTGCTGATGAGGAGGTGGAGAAAGGGAACGCTAGTACACTGCTGGTAGGAATGCAGACTAGTGCAGCCATTATGGAAAACAGTATGGAGGATCCTCAAAAAATTAAATATGGAACTCCCATTTGACCTGGTGATCCCATTTTTAGGAATATATCCTAAGAAACCCGAAATACCAATCAGAAAGAATATATGCACCCATATGTTCATAGCAGCATAATTTACAATAGCTAAGATTTGGAAACAGCTTTAGTGCCCATCAGATGATAAGTGGATTAAAAAACAGTGGTACATCTACACAATGGAATACTATGCTACTGTGAAAAAGAAAGAACTCTTACTATTTGCAATATCATGGATGGACCTAGAGAGCATTATGCTAAGCAAAATAAGCCAGTCAGGGAAAGATAAATATCACGTGATTTCACTCATTTGTGGAATATAATGCACAACATAAACTATGAACAAAAATAGATCTTGAGACAGAAGAATCGAACAGACCACCTCCTCAGAGGGAAGGCAGGGGAGGATGGATGGGAAGGGGAGTAAGAGATCAACCAAAGGACTTGTAAAAGGACCTTTTATGCATATATGCATGGCCTATGGACACAGACAATGGGGCGGTGAGAGCCTGGGGCGGGTGTGGGGGTGGGCTGGAGGTCAAGGGGGGAAAAAGGGGGACATATGTAATACTTTCAACAATAAAGAATTATTTTTTAAATATATTTTATTGATTTTTTACAGAGAGGAAGGGAGAGAGATAGAGAAAAACATCGATGAGAGAAACATCGATCAGCCGCCTCCTGCACACTCCCCACTGGGGATGTGCCCACAACCAAGGTACATGCCCTTGACCGTAATCGAACCCGGGACCTTTCAGTCCGCAGGCCGACGCTCTATCCACTGAGCCAAACCGGCCACGGCAAGAATTATTATTTTTTTTTAAAGAAATGGTTATTGAAAGGAAATTCACAAATCTGTCTCTTTTATCCGGGTCTTCACCCCAAACTGCATTACCTTTTTCTGTTTCTACACTTTGACAACTGTGTTGCTAAGTACCTCTGGAGAAAATCATGTACTAAAGTACATTGGTACCATTTTAAATTAATGGTCTCTAACCTCATCGGTGCATTCAACACCCAACAATCCTTTTACAGATCCTTAATCAACTCCAGTTCCCATTTCCCTCAGTGACCATTTAAAAAAAGAAACTTAAACATTAATATAAGGGTTTATAGTGAAAAGAACAAGCCCTCCACCTACTCTACCTCACAGGTGTTAACAGTTTGAACTGCATCTTGGCAAATCTTTTCTGTGAATATGCAAACATGGATTTATATCTTTGTCCCCCAAAGAAATGAAATTAAATGCTGCCTACCATTCTATCACTTATTTTTTCAAGAATATCTTTGAGGATACAATGCTAAGTGAATTAAGTCAAAAAGAGAAAGAAATAATATATGATTTCACTTATATGAGGAATCTAAAAAAGTGAACAAAACAAAACAAAAATAAACTCACAGATACAAAGATCAGATTGGTGGTTACCGAAGGGGAAGGGAGTTAGGCCAAAGGGGTGAAGGAGGTCAATTGAATGGAGATGGATAGTAACTACTTTTGAGAGTGATCACATTGTACTCCAGGAACTATATAATAATAAAAAATATCTCCCCCTTTTAGCTCATATAGACTTTCCTCGTGATTTATAATAGTTGCATTTTTTTTTTTTTACTGAATGGATGTATCATAATTCAACATCTCTGTTACTGAGGGACATTTAGCTGGTTTCCAGTTTTTCTTTATCTCCCTCAGTATTCAAGCTGCCACCCCATTTTCACTTTTCTCACAAGGATGATCTTACCTATTTCACACAGGAAACTGAAGCTATGAACTATGCACTTCTTCGACTTCCTATCTCCCTTATCTACACACTGATCTATAACTACTTCCATCCTTTCCTCTCTATCAGGGCAAGTTCTCTTCTCCTACAGGAGGGAATGGTAACTAACATGCCCTCCTGTTTTCACAAAGGTCTTTCCCACAATTGTCCTCCCTTGCTCTTTTCTAACCTCTCCTCTATTGCATTCAATCCTAAGCTGATGTAAGCAGGCTTATTTATCTTCCATCTTAAGATTCTCCCTCTTTTATTCCTCACAGCCTAGCTTCTTGAAAGAGTAGAGTATGATCTCTATTGTCATTTCTTCATCTTCCACCTGTTCCTCACCCTGTTCTGGTTGATTCCAATCTCACTACGACTCTACAGCTGCTTTTGCTAACTAAGGTCATCAGGGACTTCCTAGTTACCAAAACCCAAAGGCTGTCTCTTGGGATTCATTGTACTTCACCTCTCTGTGGAATATACGTTGTCTTTTTTATGCTTTAAAACTCCTTCCTTGGGTTGAGAGATAGCACTCTTCAGGTTTTCCTTCCATTTCTCACCACCCATAAATATTCTTCTTCTACTGGATTCTGTCCTCCATGCTCTTCTGACTCTACACATGCATCCTGGGTGATCTCACCTACTCCCAAGGTTGCACAAACCCTAAATTTTATACCTATCACTAGAAGCTCAGTGCACCAGATTCATGCACTGGGGGGCGGGGAGGGATCCCTCAGCCTGGTGTGTGCCCTCTTGCAGTCCAGGAGCCCTTGGGAGATGTCCGGGGGATCAGGCCTAAGCTGGCCGTCAGACATCGCTCTCGCAGTCCGGGGCTTTCACAGTCAGGGACCCCTCGCTTCTTACCACCCGCCTGCAGTGGAGGCGGGAGAGGCTCCCACCATCGCTGCTGTGCTCACCAGCCATGAGCCGGCTCAGGGCTTCTGGCTGTGTGGTGCTCCCCCTGTGGGAGCGCACTGACCACCAGGGGGCAGCTCCTGTGTTGAGCGTCTGCCCCCTGGTGGTCAGTGTGCATCATAGCGACTGGTCGGTCCACTGTTCGGTCAACTTGCATATTGGCCTTTTATAGGATACTTACATAGGATACTTTAAACTTGCATGCTTCCAATCAGGCTTAGCTATTTCTCCTACCTTCCACCCTCACCCTGTTCAGAGAATGGCACCACTATTTACCTAGTCACCTAAGTCAGAAACTTAGATTCTGTTTACTTTCCATTATCCAATCGGTCACCAAGATGCACTTCTCATTCCCCCTACTGCCAATGCCTCAGCCATTTTTAAGTTTCTGTTATATCTCCTCCAGCATCATTCCCCAGTCCACCCATTTTCACACTGCTGCCAGAGTGATCTCTCTAAAATGAGGATTTGATCCTGAGCCTTGTAATCACTATGCTACATATGTTCTCTGTATTCCACCCATCCAAAACTACTTGTCCCATGAATAGGCCATGTAGTTTCATGCCCCTAAGTCCTGTTCCCTCTGCCTAGAATGCCCTCTTCCCTTCCCTCCTTCCTATTCTTCATAATCCATCACTAGGGTTTCCTTTTGAAGACTTCCCATTCTTACTCCGTAAGCAGTTGGTAACTCCTTCCTCTCACCACAGAACCTTGTAAATATGTATCGCAATGATCACTTTTTATTCAACTTATTTACATATCTACCTCTTATTCTAAATCTAAGTTCTCTGCAATTAGAAACTATATTTTATTTCTGTATCAGCATCTAGCAGACTGCTTGATAAAAATAGGTAGGTTGATAAATGTTTAATGAATGTATGAATACCCTGAACCTACTCACTCTCCCAAACCAAAATTCTAAAAGCCACCTTACATTCCCTGTCTTCTTCCACCCCCAAATGCTAATTTAATTGGTTATCAAATTCTATTGATTCTACCCCTTAAAGATCTCTCGAATTCATCCTGATCTTACCATCTTAATGCCAAAGCCTTAGTTTGGGCCCCATTACTCCTTACTTGAACTAGATTTGCTCCCCTCCAAACCACTCTCCACACTACCGCTTCATTTTTTAAAAACATTTTTATTACAAAAATAATACATACTTGTAAAAAACTCAAACAATACAGAAATAAAAGCACAGTACCCCACCCAGCATACATACAACCATATAAGCCCCCTCACCTCCAAGCTCATTCCCCAGAGGTTATCACTGTGAACAATTTTAGCAAATATCCTTTTAGACCCTTTCCTTTGCACACACAAGTATATATAAACACATATAAATACGACACACATGATTTTGTCTTTTACAAAAATGGGATCACACTTGTTACATGATTCTTCAATTTCTTTCTTCATTCAATATACAGAAAATTTCTAAAACACAAACCTGATTATATCACTCCACTAGAGCTCCTCAATTCCTATAAAATTCATATTAATTAGCATCAAAATCAAAGCTCCCAATATGCTTACTGCCCATCTTTCAGTTTCCTCTCTAGCCAATCCAGCATTAAAGGACTGGAACTAAACCACCTTAAATCCTTTCTGGAACAATGCAGGTACAAACAAACAAACAAACAAACAAACAAACTAGGAACACACTCTGCCATTTCTAGACTTCAGCCTTTTCACTTCATGTTACATTCTGCCTGGACTTTCCCATCTAGCAAGCTCCTACTAATTCTTCAACAATCAGCTTATAAATGACCTCAAGGAAGACTTCCCTGACTTTTTCAGACATGATCACTCCTATTTTCTCCTATACTTTATATCTAGCTCTTTAATTGCACTTCTCTCACAGAACTGTAATGCTTTATTAACATGTTTTGAATTTCACTCCCCTTCCCCCAACTTGATGGTAAGCTCTTTGGGTAAAAGGAATGTGTCTTATTTAGCTTTGCATCCCAAGGATCTGATAGAGTGCTTATGATAAAGCAGATGTTTAATAACAAATCTGTTGAGAATTTTATGATTCTAGGAACATTTACTGAGTACCTACTATGCACAGAACCATATCCTAAGCATGAAAAGAATCAGAAGACACAGTCTTTGCCCCAAGGAACTTACCATTTTCCTATCATTTCTCGTGGGGGTGGGGGACAGAACACATTTACATGGCAACATATCACTTCTGACAAACAGGCTGTTTCAAAGATTTGTAATCATTTGCCTCAAACCCATTTAGGAACAAGGCATTGCATAATCAAATAAATAATAAAATAATGGGCAGTTTGTTCAATAGGTTTATGTGTTCAGTGTGGCATAGAGACCACCAGAAAAAACCCAATTCCCTGTCCCAGCAGGGGGGCTGTCACCTGTTCCAGCCTGCTAGAAAACTGAAATGATACCATGCTTGGAAAATTTCTAATATACCATGAGAACATAGAGCTATTAGTTCTTTCATAATTTCTCCTCCTTCCCCAGAGAAAAATGATACAAAGAGCAATAAATGAAGTTAAAGGCAAGCACTGAAGGAGGAGGAGATTGCTCTATTTTTATCAGTGTAAGGGGGAAGGGAGTTGCTTGATTTTAATTCAAAGGGTGACATTGCCCCAGGAAGATCAGGAGAGGCGATTAGTTCATTATTATTTACTTACTATTTTTTAAAGGCTAAGGTGTTAATTAATCTGGTGATTTCAGGATCAGACACTGTACAAATATAAACAAATTAAATCATCTAGACTGGAGAACAGGGAAGGCTGACCAAGGAGGCCCAAAGGAAGCCTCATTCATCAGAGTCCAAGTCACTGTCCCCAGCAATGGAGTGGAAATCCTCACTGTCCTCCTCGTCCTCTGACAGGTGGACCTGGCATAGCACGCTCGGCCCAGAGCGCTGCTCTTCCTCCTCATCTTCTTCCTCCTCTGATACCTCATGCCTACCGATGCTGCTGAAGCTTGTGTCTTGGGTGTTCGACTTGGGATCAGGCTCCTCATAGCTCCCATAACTGAGAAGAGAAACATGTCATCTCTCAAGCTCGGGCATCATCCTCTAGCTGACCAGTCCCGTTTTTGGTGCTACCAAGGGATCAGCCCATCTCACCTCCCCTGGACACTAAAGTGACTAGTTCTGGACTGTTCTACAGGTCCCTAAGAGAAAAGTGATCCTGTTCAAAAACGTCAACTTGCCAACTGCATATACACAAGAAGCTGAATGAAAGAAACTCTCTTATGCTCGAACAACACACTGCCAGCTTATGTGACCATAAATGCTCTGATAGCCTCATAGTTTCATCTACCACTTATTGCTTTACTCATCTACATTTCCAATTAATCAACAGTCCTAAAGATTCTACCTCTTCAATATATCTTGTCTTTATCCCCTTCTTCCCATCCCTACTATGCATGCCTTGCCTTAATCCTTTGTTATCTCTGGCCATCACCACTGAAATCAGTCTTCATGCCTCTAGTCTTACTCTCCTTCAATTAATCACACTTCTGCCAGAGTGTGCTTTATTTTTTGTTTGTTTGTTTATTCTTAATTTTACTTTAAAAAATCACATAAATAATGCATGTTCATTGGTTTAAAAAAATCAGATTATACAACCAGAAAAAAAGAAGAAAAAATCACCAATAACTCCACTACCCAGAGGTAATATTTTGGTATATACGATCTTCCAATTTTTTTTCTATGCACTTCACTTAAATGTTTAAACATTTTTTATTTACAAAATTAGAATACTCTATATACTCTTTAGGAATCTGCTTTTTTCACTAATGATTATAATGAACATCTTTATAAACATACATCTACAGAATCATTTTTATAGATGCAAGGTATTCCACTGTATGGCTGTGACATAATTTATTTAACAGTCTCTCACTAAGACATTTAAGCTGTCTCTAATTTTCCCACTATTAGAAACAATGCTGTGATAAACATCCTTGTACAAACATTCTGATGAAGGTGTTTTATTATTCCCGTAGCATTTCCTAGACATGAAATTTTGGGGCCAAAATGGATGCATACTTTCAAAATTTTTATTTCTGATTCAGCTGTTTCCTTCTCTAACCAGCTCCCCTATCCCACTCCTATCCAAGCCCCAGAAAAATCCTGTGGTTGCCTATCACAGCACTTTTCATGTTACACTGTGACCGGTCAGTCATCTGTTGACCTGTTTTAGGTTCCCCATGAACTCCACAGAGGAAGGGACCATATCATAGTGACTTTTGTACTTGTGATAAATATTTGCTAAATGAATAAATTAAGACTAACTGCTTCCTGGCTACCTCTGGCTAGATGTATCATATGTACGTACCTTAAATCCAACATGTCCAAACACAAATTCATTTTTTCCTCCTTTCCCACCCCACCTTATGCCTGTTCTTCCCCTTTCCCATCTCATTGACATTCCCATTCATTTTTTTACCTGATCTCCTAAATCCAGTCCATCTACCCTCTAAATAGCTCTTGAATATGTCCCTTTCTCTTCCCTAACAGATCCCAGTTGAGATCCTTATCGTTTTCATAGTTATTTAATACACAAATTTGATGTTACTTCCTTTTCTATAAATGATTCTCATTACCTCAAATCCAAATGTTTTAGCATGCCATTTAAGGTCTTCTGCAATATAAAGCGTTGCTACCTTTAGAGCCATATCGCACAACAACCTCCCTTCACTCTGGAACATTCTTTGTTACATTTCTGTGCCTTTGAACATATTGTTACATCACTAAGGATCTCCTCACCTGCTGCGACTTATCTACTTAGTAGATTATTATTCATCTTGTAAGGCCCAGTTCAAATGTTCCCTGTCTGTGAAACTTTCCCTGTTTACTCCCAAGCAGGGTGAAACACCTCCTCCTCACTGGTGATTTGACACTTCGTACTTAAATTATGCTGTAGCACTTATCACATTGTATTTGTAATGATTTTGTTTGTATCAGTCTCTTCCACTAGACTGTGAGCTCCTCAAGGGCAGGATAAATCTTGTTCCTCTGTGTATTCCCAAGGGCCTACCACAGTGCCTGGCCCTTGTTAGGCGCTCAGGAAATGTTTGATGGATGAAAGTAATCTGATGCTGGGCCCTTTGACATCATAGCTGGGCACTGATGCCACAGCCCTGTAGCATGTTGCTGTCGATTACCTGATGTTGCTATCCTCCAAACCATGAGAAGCCGCCCCACCATCTCCCTCATAGGACATCATGCTTTCTTCATTTTCCATGCCCATCCTTATGTTCTCCTGAAGCATGCGGGGCTGTTTGGGTATCATCCCACCGGATCCCACATCAGAGTCACTTCCACTTTCACTCAGTTGGATAGCTGTGAAAAGAGATTCTGAGGTAAGCTTGACAGAATTAACATCTTTGGCTTGGTCTTCCAAAACTAGTTACCCCACACATCTATATAGGTATCTTGCCTGGACTTCTCACCTCACTTAGGGTCAACAATGGCAAGATCTGTAGTTTAGAAACTGAATCCAAATAACCGTTTTTTCTTTTCCATCTCAGTTCAATCTATCTGTTTTTCTCCTATCTTTTTCTCCTATACTTTTCTCTTGCCATTGCCACTGACCCACAAAACATCTCAAAACAGGATCTTTTTTCTTAATTTTACTTCCCTATTGCTACATATAACACTTATTTTCTGTTTTTATCAAGTATTCAAATAAAAGGTGCTACTTAGGCACTGTCAACTTTTGTATCTCCTGTGTTTTATTTCCTCACTTCCTCTAAGGCTAATGAATTTGATCAGCCTACCACTGAGTGCTCTGTACTCTGAGGTCTACTAGTATTAGTAGAACTTCATTAAAAGAGCATATGTGGCCAAGAGCTTCCTATCCAGTCCTGAGGGTGCTATGGTGAGCTACCCAGTTACAGAAGCAAAGGAGCAAGACTTACCAGAGAAAGGATTATCTCCTTCTTCATCACTGCCAGCATCTTCCTCATCATCTTCTCCTTCAGACATAAGCAAATCCTCATACAGGACACTGGCTTGAGGCTGTTACACGGTTCCTTCCTCTTCATCTGCAAGATCACCATCTGCATCTTCACCTTCCTGAATAGGACCAGTTGGGGGTCAAAATCCAATCAATCACTCAAGTAAGAGACCAGATGCCACCAGCCCCCCTAGCTGCCTCACAAGAAATCAAGTAATTTTAGTAGCTAGACTTGTTTAGCTGGTTCCAAGGATTAAAGTCAGACTGGGACTCACTATGGAGACTCTCTGATATCGCCTTGGGATTTGGCCTGCCCTCTGGTTGGGCTCCTAGCATATAAAGGTATAATGCAACCATAGCTTTCTATAAGCATACTCACTGGGGCTGGAGTCTTAGGTTTCCCATCCTCCTCCTCATCATCATCATACCCTTCAATATCTACATCAGAGTCTTCCTCGCCCAGCCTACCTCGGCCCTGGCGCATCTGAGTAAGGAACACAAATAGCACATCATTGAGGGACGTGCCTGTAGGAGGAGTTAATGAGGGCTCTCACTCTGGATGGATGGTCCTCCCTGATATCCTAGCCAACCCCACAGCTAGTGGGGGCTGTTAACACAGCTCAAGACATATGCATTTTCCCCCATTCATTCTTTGGAAATCACAGTAAGGGTAAAAAACCCAAAGAACAGGAAGGTCCTTGGTCTACTCTTACTATATCATCAAAAGGAGCCTCTTCCATTCTAATCCAAACTTTCCTTAGCTTGAGTTGAACATTTTGAGATAGAAAAAAATCCTTTTGTGTTTTGCACTCTCCAGTAGAACCCTGACTGAGATAAGCTGATAGGATTTCTGGCTTCAGATCAGAAGTATCTTCTGCCCTGGCCAGAGTGGTTAGGGTATTGGCCCACGGACAGAAGGGTCTCTGGTTTGATTCTTGGTCAAGGGCAAGTACCTCAGTTGCAGGTTCTATCCCCGACCTCGGTTAAGCGGGAGGCAACCAATTCATGTGTCTCTCACGTTGATTTCTTTTTTCTCTCACCCTCCTCCCTCCCTAAAGCTCAATGAAAAAAAATATCCTCAGGTTAAGATTTTTAAAAATTAATAAAAATAAAGAAGTATCTTCTGATACCACTAGAAACAGCCAATTTAAAAAATTTAATCTAATTTCATACATAATTTTAATTTAGATTATAGCATACATACAGTAGAGTAGCAGAGCAATTATTTTGAACTCTGTCTCTGAATACAGCTGTTCTTTTTAGTCACCTGTCAGGTTGCTCTGATGTATCATATACTTTTCACACTTGTGCCTTCCCTGAAGTTCTGCTGTGCCTGACTTTGCCCATGGGGACAGGCAGTAGAGAGTAATTTTGGTGGATAGACTTGTTTATCTGGTTTGAAGGATTAAAGTCAGACTAGGACTCACTATGGAGACTCTCTGATATTGCCTTGGGATTTGGCCTGCCCTGTACTGGTGGGGCTCCTATATCATATAAAGCAGCGGTTCTCAACCTGTGGGTCGCGATCCCTTTGGCAGTCGAACGACCCTTTCACAGGGGTCGCCTAAGACCATCCTGCATATCAGATATTTACATTACGATTCATAACAGTAGCAACATTACAGTTATGAAGTAGCAACGAAAATAATTTTATGGTTGGGTCACAACATGAGGAACTGTATTTAAAGGGCCAGAAGGTTGAGAACCACTGATATAAAGATATAATGTAACCATAGCTTTCTGTAAGCATACTCACTGGGGCTGGAGTCTTAGGTTTCCCATCCTCCTCTTCATCATCATTATACCCTTCAATATCTACATCAGAGTCTTCCTCACCCAGCCTACCTCAGCCCTGGAGCATCATGCGACCTGCCACCTTCCCACCTTGAAGTCACATTCTTAACCTGTATTCCCAGAGCCAAGGAGCTCAATTATCCTTGACACATGTCATATACCACCACCACCACTCCCCCACTCTGAAGTATACTACCAATCTCACAAAGAGAAAAAGAATATCCTACCTGTGTCACCTGCTTTTCTGGAGTGGTAGTGGGAATATCCAGGACAGACATATTGCTCTCATCTTGAAATACAGAGGCATCTCGAGACATACTGAGGGATGTGTTGGTATCATATAAATCAGGTGGCTGTGGCACAAATCATATAATTTAGCTTCTATTTAGAAAAGGGAGTAAGAACTACAGAGATGCCTCTTTAGAGCACTCACTGAAGAAAAAGGTCATGCAGACCAATCCATTTATTGAGAAAACACAGCTTGGAACAACTTTATGGACAGGTTTTGGGGAATCTTACAAATGTTGCTCCTTCTAGTAGAGAGGCATCTAATGTGTATGCTCATTAGATTCCTGAAGCAGAAAGTATCAAAGTTATGGGACAATTTATGTCCTCACAGCTTTCTGGTCAACAACCTAGCTTCTTCTAAGCCTTGCCTTATTGTTTTTTAGGCCCAGAACTTCATACCAGTGCTATTTTGATTGGTTTAGCGATACCTAATAGGAAATGGGATTAAGAAATTTCAATACCAATAAGAGCTCATCAGAGGATGCTATGAGGCAAAATGGTGTGGTGAAAAATCATAGACTTCGAAGTAAACTGCCCTGGGTTTGAGTCCTGGCTCCATCACTTGCTGAATAACTTTAACAAATTACTTAATCTCTCTAAATCTTGGTTTCCTCAATTGTAAAACATGGTTGTTGGGAGATTTAAGAGATGTATAAACTCCTTACCCAATGCCTGGTATTTGATAAATTATAGATACCTTCTTCCCTATCCTGAAGAGAACAAGGATTTAGCAAATAGACTTATTCAGTGACAATAGGGTAGGAAGAATCAATAAAAAATAGGCTGGAGAAATAGTAAAGCGTTCTCTGAGGATAAAAATATTATGCAGCTATTTAAAAAATCTTATTTTCAAAGACTAGTTAATAAAATAAAGTACTTGTAATATAATGTGAAGTGAAAACAACAAGACCCAAAAACATCTTGACCAATTTCATTTTAAAAGTTGTTTATAGGCCTGATTGGTGTTGCTCAGTGGTTGAGTGTCGATCCATGAACCAAGAGGTCACCAGTTCGATTCATGGTCAGGGCACATGCCCAGCTTATGGGCTGGATCCCCAATAGGGGATGATTGATGTTTCTCTCTCAGCAATGTTTCTATCTCTCTATCCCTCTCCCTTCCTCTCAAAAATCAATAAAAACATTTTTTTTAAAGATGTCTATAGCCCTAGCTGGTTTGGTTCAGTGGACAGAGTGTCAGCCTGTGGACCAAAGGGTCCCGGGTTCCCCAGTTAAGGGTACCTCGGTTGCAGGCTCCTTCCAGGCCCAGGCCCTGGTCAGGGCATGTGCAGGAGGCAACCAATCAATGTGTTTCTCTCACATCAATGTTCTCTCTGTCTTTCCCTCTCTCTTCCACTCTCCCTAAAAATCAATGGAAAAATAGCCTAAGGGAGGGTTTAAAAAAATGTCTGTCTATAAACACACACCAAATGTGCACAGTGGTTAATTCTGAGTAGTGAACTTTATTTTAGGGAACTTATTTCTTCTTTATATTTTCCAATTTTTTCCCAATGAACATGTTAATTTTATTTTTAAAAAAACCAACATGTTACTTTGTGGGGTTTTTTTTAACAAGCAAGGCTGACTGAGAAGAGTGTTTTGGAGACAGGGAGGCCAAACAGAATTTAAAGGATGACAGAGCAGATAAACTAATTATGGGACAGAAGAGAAAATCAAGAAATGAAAGGCTCTATGGGAAACTGCAAAGTAAGCAGTTTTAAATAAAGTATTAAGCTGAATGTACGATGCAATACAAGCTAGGCAGAAATGGCTGAGTGAAAATAAATTATTGACTATCATCATTTAGAGCTGGAAGTAAAGTATGGTTACTGTTATGTTTCTATACAGTCATAATTGTATTATGACAGGTTAAACTTATGCAACACTCTAATAACATTTGGGTTTGAGAGTAGTAATGAGTAAGGACAATCACTCATGTGCATCTTCCTCAGGTTAAGAGGTAATGAACTGGGCTTATTATTTTAAAATTTGTATATATGAGTAAAGGCAATGATGAGAGGGTGAACTGGAATAATGAAGAGGAACTACCTACACCCTATTCTTCATAGAAGACCCTCTAACTGCACCAAACTACAGCTACTGCTCAGGAGGGAGAATAGTTGCCAGGTTTGCTTTAGCCATTTGAGACAGCATGGGATGGGTAGAGAAGGAAGGAAGAAGACTTTCAGATCTAAGGCTCTGACTCACCAAAGAACTGGGCCCACGCTGTCATACACTAGGCAAACCATGTGCCACTTCGTGGCTAGAATGTCCTGGGGAACGATGGCTAAAACCCAGGCTTTAACTTACCAGAAAGCACCTGGTGGAAGCTGTAGGCCTATTAGCAAATAAGGCCTTCCTGGGCAACATCACTCACCCAAGCCCCCCTGACCCAATCTGCCCAACACACTTCAAAAACCTTTTCTTGTTCTGGGCCTGGAAGAAATATCTTAGGAGTCTTTATACATGGCCCCTCAGTAACCTATGTTTTGTAATGAAAGAGAGAGTAAAAGATAGATAGGACGAGTGCATGAATGAGATATAGACAGCAATAATCCAACAGAAATCATTTAGGTTGCATTATCAGTACAGAGCAAAACCTGAGTAGAATGAAAAAAAGTTTTTCAATGGGTATTGAGAAAATTTTGCATTAAAATACTTGGTTAGCCCGGCCAGCGTGGCTCAGTGGTTGAACATCGACCTATGAACCAGGAGGTCAACGGTTCGATTCCTGGTCAGGGCACATGCCTGGGTTACAGGCTTGGTCCCCAGTGGGGGGTGTGCAGGAAGTAGCCAAATCAATGACTCTCTGTCATCATTGATGTTTCTATCTATTTCTCCCTTTCCCTTCCTCTCTGAAATCAATAAAAATTATTTTTTTAAAAATTTGGTTAAATTTGAAAGGGCCTTTGAAAACTTTGTAGACAACTTTTGTACAGATAAGAAAACAAACATTTTCTTGAATGTTTACTTAATGTGCCAGGCTAAAATTAATTTATTTCATATTTATAATAATCTGGAAAAGTACATTTTAGAGAAAAGGAAACTGAGTTAGGAGATTAAGTTAACTTCCCAAGTTCACAAAACTAAAAAGTAGCAGAGCTAAGATTCAAACCCAGCCTATTTTATGCCAAACTTCATGTACTTTCTACTTTACCTTAGTGCATCCAATATAGTAAGCAAGCTATATTCTGGGTAAGTTCTACTCTTCAAATATGCCATCTCTCTTAAGAGCATAGTATTGATGAAATATACTCATTATATTCAAGGGTAAGAACAAAATCACTAAAATTTCTTATTAATCCTACTGTCTAGTCTAGTCTTTAAGATGATAAATATTACCTGTCTCATTTACAAAGTGTGGGAATCAATCCAGGAAAATGGGTGACATCTGAGCTACACTAAGATACATCTGAGGGAATGAATAATCAGGCATATATAAGGCATAGGAACAATGTGGCTCGCGTCTATAATTGAGAAGTATATACCCTAGGGACGTGCCAGAGCCCCAATTCATAGGTAAGGGAGCTCCAGAGACTCAAGAGGAAGGCCTCTGGCCATAGTAGTCAGGAATCTGGTATTCCTTCATACTGCTTAAACAACCTAAGACCCACCCCACTCATTCATCCCACACCTGACTCTTCTGAATTCAATAAGGCCACCAAGACCCATGGCCCTCACTCACCTTAGCCTTTGAGAAGACAAGAAAGCACACGAAAGGCATAGGAAGAGGAAGGACAGAGAAGAAGGATATCTCAGTAAATACAGCTGTTAACATACTCCCAATTTCCCAAACCAATAGAACTATAAGAGGTTCCTACAAGTATCACATGATCTCACTTATATGTAGAATCTAATGAACAAAATAAACTGATAAACAAAACAGAACCAGAGACATTGAAGCATGCAATAGACTGACATATTTCAGAGGGAAGGGGGTGCGGGTGGGAAGAGATTAAACAAAAAAATGTATATGCATATATGCATAACCCATGGCCACAGACAATAGTGTAGTGAAGGCCTGGGGAGGGGGCGGAAGCAGGGTGGAGGGCGCCAAGGGGAGAAAAAAAGGGGACATCTGTAATATTTTCAACAATAAAGATTAAAAAAAAAAGAGGAGGTTCCTAGTCCTCAGACTCACCTGAGGTGTGTAAGGCCCTGGGGTCATTGGGTCCAAACTGTCTAATTCTGCTTCTTCCAAAGCTGCTTCTTTAGCTGTACAAATATCCTTCTCAAGTTGAGTCAAATGTTCATCATACTGAGAAATAAAAGTAATGAATTCATTCAAAATGTGTTTTAAACACTAGGGATACAAAAGTAAACAAAGCAGAGAAAAATTTCTGTCTTCATGGAGCTTCTATTCTAGAGGCAGGACTCATGACAAAGTAAATAGTCACAGGGTGTCCCAAAAAAATGTATACACACTTTAATAGCTGATAGCTCAATTTTTAAAATGAAATGTATTTTAATAAACACTGCCTTTATAATTTACTCCAAGTGTATGTACATATTTTTTGGGACACCCTATATATAGTTTGTTAAAAAAAAAAATTTAGGTACCATCTCACACCTGTCAGAATGGCTATCATCAACAAATCAACAAACGACAAGTGCTGGAGAGGCTGTGGAGAAAAAGGAACCCTCTTAATAACTTCCCTTCCCTGTAGCTCTCTTTTCCTTTACCAAACTTTATTTTTCTTTATAATAATTTACGACTATCTCAAATTATGCTATTTTTAATAATACATTTATTTATTACATTTATTCTATGCATTTATTTACTCATTTATTTGTTATTAAAATGCAACCTCCAATGGAGAAAAGAAAATCTCTTCAAAAAATGGTGCTGGGAAAATTGGAGAGCCACATGCAAACAAAATGAAACTAGATTACAGTTTATTCCCTGTGTACAAAAAATAATTCAAAATGAATCAAAGACCTAAATATAAGACCTGAAATAATAAATTATACAGAAGAAAATATAGGTACTAAACTTATGGACCTTGGTTGTAGAGAACATTTTATGAATTTGACCTCAAAAGGCAAGGGAAGTAAAAGCAAAAACAAATGAATGTCACTAATCATCAGAGAGATGCAAATTAAAGTGTGTATTGCTATATATCAAAAATATAATGCTAGCCACTAATGTAATTTTTTAAAAATTTAGTAGCCACATTTAAAAAGTAAAAAGAAATAGGTAAAATTAGTTTTAATAATATATTGTATTTAACTCAATATACAAAAATTTGATTTTAGCTTAAAATCAATAAACAAATTACTAATGAAAAAGAAAACATTTAGTTCTAGGTAGGAAAATAAAGCAGGGAAGGAAATAAGGGCTATGGGGAGAGGGTGGGGGAGCATGATGTTACATTTTAAAATAGGATAGGCAAAGAAGGTCTGCTCATCCAAGGGAACAGTGGGATTCCATAAAGCTAAATCCCAAGGGGATCTCCTCTTCACCACCTACATCAGTCAATGTCTGGCAACAGACATTCACAATCTCCTGAGCAGTCTTAGTATACTGACTTTCAGGCCCTATAAATGAAAAATGAAAATGCCATTACCTTTACAGACGTCAGTTCCAGAAATTTACATTCTTTCACCAACATTGGTATTCCATTATCTTAGACCCCAAATATCATACTTCAGCCTTAACCCTGACTCTTGCTTTACTTTTGAAGGTAGAAAATTTCAAACGTGTTAAAAAACAAAGATTCTGCCCTGCCAGCGTGGCTCAATGGTTGTGTCAACCTATGAACCAGGAGGTCATGGTTTGATCCCCGATCAGGGCATATGCCCGGGTTGTGTGCTCGATTCCCAATGTGGGGTGTGCAGGAGGCAGCCAATCAATGATTCTCTCTCATCAATCTCTCTCCCTCTCACTTCCACTCTGAAATCAATAAACATATACATATACATAAAAAACAAAGATTCTAATATAATGAACTACCATGTACTCACTACTCAGCTTCAATGATTAAAATCAACAGCTTAAAATCAATAAACAAATTACTAATGAAAAAGAAAACATTTAGTTCTAGGTAGGAAAATAAAGCAGGGAAGGAAATAAGGGCTATGGGGTGAACCTCAAGATTGAACATGGTCAATCTTGTTTCATTTAAACCTGAACTTTCACACTCCTCCCAAATTATTTTAAAGCAAATTCCAGTATCATTTCATTACATCCACAAATAAAGTATGTATCTTTAAGGACTCTTTTTAAAAATAGGTATGTATAGCCCTGGCTGGTGTTTCACAGTGATTAGAGCAGGGGTCCTCAAACTACGGCCCGCGGGCCACATGCAAATACAAATATTGTGTTTGTTCCCGTTTTGTTTTTTTACTGTAAAATAAGATATGTGCACTGTGCATAGGAATTTGTTCATAGTTTTTTTTTAAACTATGGTCCCGCCCTCCAACGGTCTGAGGGACAGTGAACTGGCCCCCTGTTTAAAAAGTTTGAGGACCCCACCCCTGGGTTAGAGCATAGATCCCTGGCCCCAGTTCAGGCACCGGTGGGAGGTGACCAATCGATGTGTCTCTCTCACATCAATGTATGTCTCTCTCTCTCCTCCTCCCTCCCTTCCTTTCTCTCTAAAAATCAATAGAAAAAAAGCATGTATGATACTATAATGCTGTCAAAATGCATGGAATGTACACCACCAAGATGTAAACTATGGGCTTTGGGTGGTAATGATGTGTTAATATAGGTTCATCAATCATAACAAATGTACCACTCTAATGCAGGACGTTGATAATGGAGGAAGCTGTGCATGTGTTGGGGCATATAGTATATAGGAAGTGGTATATAGGAACTCTCTATACCTTTATTTCAATTTTACTCTAAACTGCTTGAAAAAAATAAAGTCAATTAAAAAATCCAACTATATTACATCTAAAATAATGAACAATTCTGTAACTTTTTAAAACAGCCAATCAATATTCAAATTTCCCATAATTTAGTAAACGTTCACTTACATTTGATTTATTTGAATCGTAATCCAAAAAAGGCCCATACATTGCATTTGGTTGATGTGTCTCTTTAAGACATTCTTACTTATTAGGTGATTTAAAAAAAATCTTTAGCCCTGCCCTAACCGGTTTGGCTCAGTGGATAGAGCGTCAGCCTGCGGACTCAAGGGTCCCAGGTTCGATTCCGGTCAAGGGCATGTACCTTGGTTGCGGGCACATCCCCAGTAGGGAGTGTGCAGGAGGCAGCTGAT
>NW_005368381.1:616866-625545 GCF_000412655.1 Myotis brandtii | reverse complement strand
CTTTTTAAAAAAAATATTTTTTTATTGATTTTTACAAAGAGGAAGGGAGAAGGATAGAGAGTTAGAAACATCTATGAGAGAGAAGCATCAATTAGCTGCCTTCTGCACCACCCCTACTGAGGATCCAGCCCACAACCAAGGTACATGCCCTTAGCCGGAAACGAACCTGGGACCCTTCAGTCTACAGGCCGACACGCTACCACTGAGCCAAACCGGTTAGGGCTATAAGGTGATTCTTAACTAAACTACACAGTTTCCTATATGGCCTTTGTCATAAGTTGCAAACTGGTGGCTTACAGGTCAATCCAGTTTTGTTTGGCCCATAAAAAAAAATTGTCCAGTTTGTGAAAATTGATTGAGCTATGACACCCATTATATATACACTTTTTGTATGTAAATTATACCTCAATAAAGTTTTTTATCAACAATAAAGAATTATTTTAAAAATTAAGTTTTTTAAAAAAAATCTGAATTTGCAACATTTAATAGAAAGATTTCAAATAAAAACACAAATATCTAATTTCTCTTAAAAACTGAAAAGATCTGGCAACACAGGGTCAAGCATGCCCATAAGGCACCAATTGGCTGGAACTGAGTAACAGCTGCCCTACCAAGTCTGCTTAACTCATTTATGTCTGGATCCTGAAGGCATCTGAGTTTTTAATCCCTGCCTTAAGCGCTTTATAATATTCTTTAATAAACTGTTTATTTACCCATTCATTCAAAAAACATTCTGAGTACCTTCTATGTGCCAGGCATTATACACAAAAATGAGTAAGATATAGACCATTTCCCCAAGAAGCTTATAGTCTAGCACAGTGAAATAGACTATAAACAAATAGGGAATGCTATTTGTGAAAAAATACATACAGGGTTCAGTAGAGGCACAGAGGAGGAAGTGGCCGATTTTGGGAGTTAAGAGGGAAAGATGAATTACGAAAGGCTTCACAGAGGAGGTGAAACCTGAGTTATATCTACTATTTATCAGGAGGTAAAGGATAAAATATATAGCACATTTGCATGTAAAGCTTTCATGTCATACCCACTCCAACCATTACAAACTATTATATGAACAAAGAAGTCTCTTTCAGGTAAAACCTCTCACAAATATATGCCATCTATTCTTTAAAAGATGTAAAATGAAGCTGTGTCCTCACACACTTTGTGCCAAATACAAATAATTCAGAAAGAAAACTAAGTCAACCATCAGGATATTTAAGGCACATAAATACAGCCAGAGCTGGCTCAAAATCAAGAATAGTTTGAGTGCCCATGGTGGGTGTGGCTCAGTTGGTTGAGTGTCATCCCATGTACCAAAAGGTTGTTGGTTCGATTCCCAGTCAGGGCACATGCCCCGGGTTGCAGGAGGCAGCCGATTGATGTTTCTCTGTCATCAATGTTTCTCCCTCTCGCTTCCCCTCTCTCTAAAATCAATAAAAAATGTATTTTTAAAAAAGAATAATTTGAGTAATAAGAATACTGCAGCTCAGGTTTCCAGAGTTCTAATCTCCTAGGGCCATCAGTAGGTTGGTCTTCAAACTACTACCTACTCAAAATACTGACGGAGACAGACTACAAAAGTTATCAGACAAGCTTTCATGTTGATAATAATGCACAATGCTAGAGAAAAAGACTATATACAGGTTACAGGCCTCCTTCACTAAACCAGCCTCTTACAGTATACTGGCTCTCCTTCTTACAAGGACCTGCCTCATGGCAAAATCCCAGACTACAGATTAAGAATTCAGCCCTTACTCTATTTCAGTTTTGAAACCTAAACAAACCAATGCTTGAACACTGCAATGCTCTCAGGGAAAATTTAGTTTTATACAATTGCAAAGTTTTCTCTCTTTATTTTTTTGAGGATGTGACCTCTTATTTCTTATTTCCCCATTTTCTTTGCAACATACAACTCTAAAGAAATACCCACTAATAAACCCAAAACACACTTTACTATATGCAAAGTAGCACTGAAGTATTTCTGGTGAAAAATGGTGGTGGAGTTGGCAAACCACTGTTAACACTACCAAAAAAGGACAAAAATAACTAGATGTTTTCTTATCTCTATCTATACCAGGAATTTTTTAACAGGATGGTAATGAGAGATCCATGAACCTCCTGAAACTGTAAACAAAATTTTGTATGTAATATAAATTTTTCTGGGTATAAAATCTGTTTCTTCATCCAACTCTCAAAAGGGTCCATAACTACACCCATAAAACTAAAAATCTTGCTCTATATTCTGAAGCAAACAGGAGCTTAAAAGTAAGATAATCAGTTTTAGGTTTCACAGCATAGGAGGAAGAGAAGCTCAGTGACGAGACATACAAAGAAATCAGAACTGTCCAACTGCTGTGGCTCAGTGGTTGAGCATCAACCCATGTACCAAGAGGTCGCTGTCTTGATTCCAGGTCAGGGCACATGCCCAGGTTGCAGGCTCAGTCCCCAGTAGAGGTGTACAGGAGGCAACCGATCTATGTTTCTTTCTCATCAATGTATTTCTCTCTCTCCCTTCTTCTCTCTCTAAAAATCAATAAAAACATTTTTTAAAAAGGTAACAGGGCCATTATAGGAATAATAAAGTACTGAGGCTATTGGGGTAGGGGGGGAAGAGTAGAAATTGAATTCCAATTTCCCAGTCCGTAAACGGTTATTATACAAAAAATCGTAATTACTTTATAAAGAGTAATATTCAGAATGACATGAAAATGAATATGAAAGATATGGCAATCTATGAATGACCACTGTGCCCTACAGGAGAATAAACTACCCATTTACGAAAAGAAATGCTTTTCTGAATATATTTTGATATCTCCCTATTAAACCATAAATGTCTTGTCAAAAAATATTTATTTAGTCCTAGCTGGTTTAGCCCAATGGATAGAGCATAAGCCTGCGGAGTGAAGGGTCCCGGGTTCAATTCCGGTCAAGGGCATATGCCTGGGTTGCGGGCTCAATCCCCAGTAGGGGGGGTGTGCAGGAGACAGCCGATCAATGACTCTCTCTCATCATTGATATTTCTCCCTCTCTCTCCCTTCCTCTCTGAAATCAAAAATATATTTTAAAAAAATGTATTTATTTTAAAAAAGAACTCATGGACAACAGTGAGATGACTGTGTGTATGTGTGTGGGGGGGGTGGGGATGGAGGAGGGGATAGAGGGGATAAATGGTGATGGAAAAATAAAATAAAAATGTAAAATATATTTATATTTGCCTCATTCCAAATAAGAATTGGCAGTAACCTATAGTATCATATATAATTCAAATCCAAATGTCCTTAAATAGTGGTAATTCCAATGCTTTTGAAAGTTGATATTCCACTAAAATCAAGAAAATTCCTTATGTTGTTTCTAAGTTAATTCACCTCTTTAGTGATGCAAAAAGAAAGAAAAGTTATAAGCGTAATGTTTCTAGTTAGAGAGGGAAAGCAAGTACCACTGCTATCTGAAAGGTTTCAGAGAAAAATAGCAGTCAAGATGGTAAGCAGTCTTGCACAACTAAGGAGAGGAGGTTTGTGATCACTTGTAAGCTCACATTTCCTTTGAAAACCTTTCCACAAATACTAAAAATAACCTTCCTACTAAGAAACTGAGTACTGCACCAAAACAAGCATAGATTATTATCTTGACAGTGAACGAATGGTGTGAGGTAATATGCATGTATTCCAATATGAATCATCAAAATTAAAAAAACACAAAATAAAATCTCAACAGCAATAGACATCCCAGCCGGCATGGCTCAGTGGTTGAGCGTTGACCTATGAACCAAGTCATGGTTTGATTCCCGGTCAGGGCACATGCCCGAGTTGCAGGCTCGATCCCAAGTGAGGGTTGTGCAGGAGGCAGCCAATCAATGATTCTCTCTCATCACTGATGTTTCTATCTCTCCCTTTCCCTTCCTCTCTGAAACCAAAAATATATTTTTTTAAATCTGGTATTTGTCAAAGCTGTGTATTGCTTTTTAAAAATACATATATTGTTTTATTGATTTTAGAGAGGATGGGAGAGGGAGAGAGAGAAACATCAATGATGAGAAAGAATCATTGATCGGCTGAATCCTGCACGTTCCCTACTGGGGGATCAAGCAACCTGGGCATGTGCCCTTGATGGAAATCAGACCTGGGACCCTTCAGTCCACAGACTGAAGCTCTATCCACTAAGCCAAACCGGATAGGGCAAAAATACCAGATTTTAAAAGAAAAAAGACCCAAAATATCTGCACAGCTAAATTGTTAAGGAAACTAGAATTAATTAATTCAAATATGCATAGTCTACAGATCCCAAAGAAATAAGATTGGGATCCTATCTCAAACTAGGTCCTTGAAAGGTGAAAAGGGAAGTAAATATAATCTTTCAGACTTTAGCTAGGGTCTTTCCATTACGTAAAATACTAGAGCCCTGGGGTCCCTCGGCCTGCCTGCAGGGATTGGGCGGAAACCAGCTTTTCGACATCCCTGAGGGGTCCCGGATTGCAAGATGGCAGTTCTCGGGTGATGCACCCCAGAATTGGGCTCCCTCCTCTCTGGTTCCGGGTGTGTCACCCCAGAACAGCAGCCACCAAGTCACTGCAGCTCGGCAGCCCATGCACTGAGCATCTGCCCCCTGGTGGTCATTGTGCATCATAGCTACCGGTTGGAGGGTCAAACGGTCGGATGGTCGCTTAGGCTTTTACATATATATGAGAGGCCCGGTGCACAAAAATTTGTGCACTCTGGGGGGAGAGGGGGTCCCTCAGCCCATCCTGTGCCCTCTCGCAGTCTGGGACCCGAGTCCCTCAGCCCGGCCTGTGCCCATTTGCAGTCCAAGACCCCTTGGGGGATGTCCACCTGTTGACTTAGGCCCACTCTCCGGGGGATCAGGCCTAACCTTGCAGTCAGACATCTTTCTGGCAGCCAGGGAGCCCTCGGGGGATGTCCAACTAAAGACTTAGGCCCCCCAGGGAGCTGTGATGGGGAAGCTGGGGTGACAGAGGAGCCACGCTGTCCCGCCCCGCTGCCCCGGGTCGGATCACACACGGGATTCCTGGATGGCGGTCAGGCGGGCCGGCTGATCGGTGCTTCACTGCCCGGTCGCCCTGAGTCAGGTCTCACACGGGACGCCTGCTGCCCCGGGTTGCAGATAGCAGGCCCGGATGGCAGCAGGGCAGGCAGGATGGCGCTGACCCACCCTGCCTGCAGTATGCAAATTAGCCATCATCTTTTGTTGGCTGTTAATTTGCATATTGTGCTGATTAGCCAATGGGAGGCGTAGCGAAGGTATGGTCAATTACCATGTTTGTCTATTATTAGATAGGATACATGGATCCAATGCAAATTAAGATTTTTAGTTTCCAAGATAAGAGGTTTGATCTCTCAAATCAGAGTAACAGAATCTGGTCTACAAATTCAAGAAGCTATAAACCACCAGTCACCAACCGGTGGTCCGCAGACCACTGGTGGTCCATGAGGTCCGAAAGGTTGGCAACAGCTGCTATAAACTATCCAGAGGGGAACTGGGGTAAATAAATCTCACCGGGCAAGTGTAAGATTTATATTCAGGATCTGTCTGATAAAAATCCCCCCAAAATCTAAAATTGCTTCTTTAGTTCCAAATGAACCACCATTCCATACACACACACACACACACACACACACACACACACACACACACAATCTCCTTGGCTAAAGACATTAATCACATATCTCTATAACAATTAGAAAAATTACAATATAGACACTTCAAAACACCTTTATCTGTAGAGTAAAATTTGTAATAGGGCTTGACTCTTCATATGTAAGCACTTAATATAAGCCAGGTATAGTGCCAGGCTCTGGTGATAGAAAAATAACAAAACAGAACGAACAAATCAAAAAACAAGAGACAGGTCCTTGTCCTTGATGTCCTTCATGGTACCATGGAAAATGCATATATACAAACTCATCATTTCAATAATGTACAAAGTACTAAGGGACTGTACAAAGTAGCAACTATGTCACAGAATGAGGCATTGTTAAAGAACACTTCATGGAAACTGTTCTCATCAAGTTCATAGTGATGTGCTAACTGCCAAATGCAGCTGAACATTTTTCAGACTTGACCCTAGAAGCCCTGTGTTATACTTATAACTGCCATTCACCTCTTCCTTGAAACTCTCTAATCCAGTGGCTTCTCCACTCTTTCCTGGTACTGCACCGCTCTATCTTTGGTCATTAATTCATTCAACATATACTACTTACTGAGTGTCTATGTGCAAGTATTATCCTGTGCACTAGGGAAATAAGTTCCTGGCTTTAAGGGGCTTACAGCAATCATTTATAAGATTTAGGCCATTAAGTCTACTTGTACATATTCTTCTTTCCATACACTTCACCCAACTTTACATGATACCAACTATAATAGTTACATAAAATAAACAAGGGGGAAATTAACACTGATTTATATCCCTCACAGTAAGGTTTTGTTTTGTTTTTCCTCGCACCACAGAGTTGCCTTGAAAACACATCAGAGAAACTCCAGGGCGAAAAGAAAGCCTTTTTTTTCCCCTGTGCCTCCTTTTTCTTTTAATAAATAATAATCTTTATTTTACCAAATGATATATTTTTTAAATGTGAACTTTGTTTAATGTAGCCTTAACATTTTCTGGTGCACATTTGTTTACTGGCATGTTATACTATCTCACTTACCACAAGTATGCACTTTCAGTGAGACGCTTGCAGCCTTAAACCAGATTGCTATCACTATCTACCAGTTCAGTGGTTCTCAACCTTCTGGCCCTTTAAACCCAGTTCCTAATGTTGTGACCCAACCATAAAATTATTTTCGTTGCTACTTCATAACTGTAATGTTGCTACTGTTATGAATCGTAATGTAAATATCTGATATGCAGGATGGTCTTAGGCGACCCCTGTGAAAGGGTCATTCGACTGCCAAAGGGGTCGCGACCCACAGGTTGAGAACTGCTGTACTAGTTCAATCTATATATATAAAAGCCTAAGCAAAAACAGAGTGATAGCTATCTATTTGTACTAACATAAGACAGGATCAGTAAAGTAGTCAATTCTCCCCAAATTGATCTACAGGCTTAACTCAATTCCTATCAAAATCCTGGCACAACTTTTTTATATAGATAAGATTCTTCTAAAATTTATGTGGAAAGGCAAAAGAATAACAAATTAGAAAAAGAATAAAGTGTGCCAACTGTGAATGAAAATTTTTAAAAAATAATTTACAAAAGAATAACGTAAGGGGGAAATTACTCAAGCATGTCAAACTTGCAGCCTGCATGTAGCCCACAACAAATATTTTTGCGGCCCAGCCAATATAATGGTATGTAAGAAATGTTTTAATAAAAATTTCATAATTTTTACAATATCCTGTTATACATAATTATTAATAATGAACGACAATGTTTGCTAATGACTGATTACTATAATTGTGTTGCAGTCATTTCCCTTACACACCTTACACACAGACGCACTATTTCTCTCCACTAATACTAGCAGCGAATATTTTAGCAGCCGATTGCCACGTCATTAGTCTTGTACTGACTTGTTTGGTGTGCACAACAGGAAATAGTTCTCTTTCAGAGAACAAGAAAAATAGGTTTATGTGTGTTACATTTATTAATTTGGTCATTAATTCATTCAACATATACTACTTACTGAGTGTCTATGTGCAAGTATTATCCTGTGCACTAGGGAAATAAGTTCCTGGCTTAGAACCACTGAACTGGTAGATAGTGATAGCAATCTGGTTTAAGGCTGCAAGCGTCTCACTGAAAGTGCATACTTGTGGTAAGTGAGATAGTATAACATGCCAGTAAACAAATGTGCACCAGAAAATGTTAAGGCTACATTAAACAAAGTTCACATTTAAATTCAGTGTCTGGTAAGTTAATGTTTAAGGAAAAATATTTTTATTAAAATGTTCTATTATTTTATGTTAATGATTACTCATTTATTTTAGCCCTTTGTATTCAGCATGTCTCTATCAAAATAAACCTACATTTCTATGAAAACTGAAGCTTTTGTTTTGCAGCCCACATAAACTTAAACCTTGTTTATTTGGCCCATGTTAGCCTTTGAGTTTGACATGCTTGCTCTACCCGGTAAGACTTACTACATAGCTCCAGTAATCATGCGCTGACCACCAGGGGGCACACGTGGAACATGGCGGGCGGCAGCAGCAGGTGGCAGAGCACAGAACATGGTGGGCATTGGCTGCAGCGGAAAGGTGAGCAGCTGAGTGGGGGCACCAGAAGGCGGGGCACCGGTTGCTGTCATCGCGGTGAGCCTCTGGTGGTTACTGAAAATTCTTTGCTCCTGTGCGCTGTGGTCCTTCTGGGCGCTTGCACCCGCTGCTGGCACTGGGTACCAGCCCTGATCGCTCAGCACCGTCAGCGGGTGCAAGCAGCGGCTGTCAGCCCCAATCACCCCTGAGGGCTTCTCCACCTCCCCTTGCTCCTGAAGGGTCATCAGGGCAGCAGCTGCTGCTTGCACCCGCTGACGGCGCCAGCCGGGCTCACCCCTGCAGTGGGAGGGGCCAGGTGGGGGTGCAGAGGATGGGCCAAGACCTGCCCCTGTGCCCACTGTAGCCTCGCGGCCCACAGTTCCTTTCAAGGTGCACGAATTTGTGCACTGGGCCCCTAGTACATATACAATGAGTGGACAGATTATTATGACCACCTGATGTTTGTAGGCA
>NW_005368381.1:605705-616571 GCF_000412655.1 Myotis brandtii | reverse complement strand
AGTGAGAATTTGGCGGAAACAGCATGAAAGCATGCACCCCACATGCATGAGTACAACCCTTCAAGCTGGTGGGGGCAGTGTTATGGTTTGGGGCATGTTTTCCTGGCATGATTTGGGCCTTTTAATTTGTGTGGAACAACGTCTGAATAACACAACATACCTAAGTATCGTTGCTGATCAAGTTCATCCTATCATGTTGATGGCGTATCCCAATGCAGATGGCTTCTTCCACCAAGACAATGCGCCATGCCACGGTGCTCGTATTGTGCAGGAGTGGTTTCAAGAACATGAGGGAGACTTTACCTTGCTTAGGTGGCCCCCACAATCACCAGATCTCAATCCAATTGAGCATTTGTGGGACGAAGTTAAAAGAGCCATCAGGCAGCTGGTTCCACAACCATCAAATCTCACAGAACTGGACAGTGCTATTCATCAGGCATGGTGTCAGATTCCTCGCATCACCTTTCAACATCTTGTGGAGTCAATGCCAAGAAGAATCGCCGCAGTATTGAAGGCAAAAGGTGGCCCAACAAAGTACTGATGGGGTGGTCATAATAATCTAGCCACTCAGTATATAAGATCAATGGAACCAAATAAACCCTGAAATAGATCCATATACTCAACTGATTTTTTTTTTTACAAAGGTGCCCAAAGCAATTCAATGGAGTACGGATAATCTTCTCAACAATAATAGAACTAGACATCTATAGGCAAAAAAATGAACCTCAACCTAAACCTCATATTGTATACAAAAATTATTTCAAAATGAATCATTTAAATGTAAAACACTAAAACTAAACTTTTCGAAGAAAATATGAGAATGTCTGTGACCTTGGGTTAAACAAAGAATTCTTAGACATATACTAGAACAGTGATGGCGAACCTTTTGAGCTCAGCGTGTCAGCATTTTGAAAAACCCTAACTTAACTCTGGTGCCATGTCACATATAGAAATTTTTTGATATTTGCAACCATAGTAAAACAAAGACTTATATTTTTGATATTTATTTTATATATTTAAATGCCATTTAACAAAGAAAAATCAACCAAAAAAATGAGTTTGGTTGACACGCGTGTCATAGGTTCGCCATCACTGTACTAGAAGCACAATCTATATATATAAACTAATATGCAGCAAACTGTCCCCTCAAGAGTTCGACCGGGAGTTTGATCGCTTGCTATGATGTGTGCTGACCATCAGAGGGCGGTGTGGAATGAAGGAAGGCCCCGATCGGCCCTGATCGCTGGCCAGGCCTAGGGACCCTACCCGTGCATGAATTTCGTGCACTGGACCTCTAGTACATAAAAGAAAAAATTGACCAACTGGATATCATCAAAGTTAAACATTTCTCCTCTTCCAAAGACATTGTCAAGAGACTGAAAAGATAAGATACAGAATGGGAAAAAAATCTCTGTAAAAGGCTATGTACCTAAAATATATAAAGAACCCTCAACCCTCATTATTATTATTTTTTTAAATGTATTTTATTGATTTTTTACAGAGAGGAAGGGAGAGGGATAGAGAGTTAGAAACATCGATCAGCTGCCTCCTGCGCACTCCCTACTGGGGATGTGCCCGCAACCAAGGTACATGCCCTTGACTGGAATCGAACCTGGGACCCTTGAGTCCACAGGCTGACGCTCTATCCACTGAGCCAAACCGATTAGGGCTCAACCCTCATTATTAACAAGTAAACAGTGCAGTTAAAACTGGGGCCAAGAAATGAACAGACATTTCACCAAAGAAAACAGATGGCAAATAAACACGTGAAAAAATGTTTAACATTAATAGCCATTTAGAAAATGTAAAGTGAAAACCATAGAGATAGACCACCAAGTAAAAATTTTAAAAATAGCAGTAATGCTTAATACTGTAGAGAAACTGATCTTTCCTACATTGCTGATGGGAATGTAAAAGGTATAGGCACTCTGAAAAAGAGTATGGCAATTTCTTATAAAATTAAATATACGTTTATCATCACACTCTTGGGCATTTATCCTAGAGAAATGAACATTTATATTCACACAAAACCCTGTATATGAATGTTTATAGCAGCTTTATTCATAAGAAAATACTAGAAATCTGAATGTCCTTCAGTAAATTGAACAAACTCTCTGGTACAAAGGAACACAACAATCTTTTAAAAAAATGAACTGATACATAAAACAATTTGGATGGATTTCAAAAGATGCAGAGGGGAAAGTCAATCTCAAAAATGTACTATTATTTTTTATCTCACATGCTCAAAAGTCAAAATTAGAGAGGATCACATAAATGGTTGCCAGGGAAGAAAGACAATAGTGGGTGCATGTGGGGGGTTGCAGATACAAAGAGGTAACATCAGAGAGTTCTTGTGTGGTGATAGAACAGTTCTACATCTTGACTATGGTGGTAGTTACATGATGGCATAAAACTGCATATAACTATACACACATACGCACAAATGAATATAGATTTTTTTTTAAAGGTACAAAGTGCATAAGGTCTGTAATCTAGTCAATGGTAATGGACCAACATCAATTTCCTGGTTTTGATTTTGAACTACAGCCATGTAAGATGTCACCATTGGAGGAAGCTAGGTAAAGGGTACATAGGACTCTTTGTATTATTTTTACAATTTCTTGAGTCTATTTTAAAATAGGAGTTTTAAAAAGAGGATCAGGATATATTCATGGGCAAAGAGCAAATTACAGAATAATTATAAAAATGACAATTTCTTAAAAATTTTAAAACACTACTTATGTTATTGTTAAACGTGTTTTATGTAAGTATATAAGAACATGGAAAGATATACACTGTTACTTCTGGGGAATGAAACTATGGGAGATAGGAATGAGAGGGTAAGCAAAAGGTAGGCAAAGGCTTTCATTTTCAATTTTATACATTTCTTTATTGTTTAACTCTTTTAGCAGAAATGTAACTTTTTGTCTTTTTAAAAATAAATAAGACTACCTATCAGGAATGTGAATGACAGGTTAGAAAGAGGTTAAGTCTGCAGGTGGAGACATTAACCAGTTGACTATTCTATTAATCTAAGAGGGCTTTAGTGATATATTGGAAGTTGGGGGTTTATTCAAGGGAATAAATGAGGTTTCTAGATGTAGCTACTGGGCGATGCTAGTGCCATATTAAACGCAGATTGGCAATAATAAAGGATCAAGTTGAATAAAGGACAGAGGGAGAAAGTTGAAATAGAGAAGGAAAGAACGTTTCGTTTGAGGTATGTTTGAAGTTCCACTGGGACATCCAAAAGGAAATGTTCGGCAGGTGGTTGGAGATATTAGGTCTTTGCCCAGAATTGAGAGTCATCAGGAAAAAGGTGGTGGTTGAAGTTACAGGAATAGGAAGAACATCATTCAGCAACGGAAACGGAAAAGGAATGGACTAAGAGGTAGGAGAAAAATAAGAGCTGAAAAGTTATAAAGCCAATCACACTACAGTTTCAAGGAAGAATGGTCAATGATGTCAAGTACCGGGGTGAATTCAAGATAAGGACTGAAAAACACCCACTAAACCTGGTAATTATGTGATCCTGTTCACTTAGTATGTTGGGCAGGGTAGGAGCCAAATTAAAGCTAAGTGAAGCATGAATGGCAGGTAAAGAATAGGAGAGAGATGTTATGTACTCATAAAAAAATTCCAATCTATGCTACAAAATTAAGTGAAATAAGCCAGCCACAAAAAGATAAATATTCTATGTACTGTATGCTTCCACTTATATGATATACCCAGAAGAGAAAAATTCATGGACAAAAGTAAAGTAGAGGTTACCAAGGGCTGAGGGAAAGAAAGAATGGGATTATTGTTTAAAGAGTAGAGTTTTTGTTTGGGGTGATGAAAAAGTTCTAGAAATGGATAGTGGTGATGATTGCATAACACTGTGAATGTACTTAATGCCATTGAATTGTACATTTAAACTGGTTAAAAAGGCAAATGTTTTGTGTATGTTTTACCGCAATAAAAAACAAAAAAAGTCTGGCTGTGAAGAGAAAGGATGACAGCAAGAGGCTGAAGCAGGATTGAGGGAGATTTATCTCTTCAATGATATGAGACTTAACCTTTATATAAGAATATTTGGGATTGAGACCAAGATGGCGGCATAGGTAAACACCGGAGACTGCTGCCGCAAACAACCACTTCAAAAATACAACTAAAAGACGGAACGGACATCACCCAGAACCACAGGAAGGCTGGCTGAGGAGAGACTCTTCAACTAGAAGGAAAAATAACAGCACACCGAGGCTCAGAGGAGGCGCAGTGTGGAAAAAACTCAGGTGCGGAGGTGCGCGCGCAAAGCGGGCTGGTGGCTGAGAGCGCGGTTGTCGTTTTCGGTCAGGGGGGAGTCTCAGACTCTGAGCTCCAGATACGGGCGAATCGCTGGGGACTCGGACCCAAACGGGAGAAGCGGGAGTGTCTGGCATCAGTTGGAAGGCAGCTTTCCCTCCGAGGTTTGCAGCGGTTCCGGGGGTTCTGAGAAGCAGAGCCTCTGGGAACAGGACTGAGGGCACCATAACGGCTCCCTCCGCCCGCCCTGTTGAGCCCGCCCCGCCCAAGCCCTGCGCAGAGCCATTTGCCGGATAGCCTCAGGCAAAGGCTAGATTAGCACCTCCCCAGAGGACAGAAGTTTTCCGCGGCAGACACAGCTGATTCACACAGCCAGTCGGCCTGGTGGTCAAATCCCTCTAGTATTAACTACAACAATCAAGGCTCAACTAGAACAAGACTGCGCACAAAGACCACTAGGGGGTGCACCAAGAAAGCATAAAAAATGCGGAGACAAAAAAACATGACAGAAATGGAGGATATAGAGCTAAAAATCGCAATTTTGAGGGCTTGCAAAAATGTGCTAGAAGCTGTCAATAAACTTGAGGAGAGAGTCACGAAAACTAATGAGACCCTCGATGCTATGATAAAGAACCAACTAGAAATTAAGCATACACGGACTGAAATAAAGAATATTATACAGACACCCAATAGCAGACCAGAGGAGCGCAAGAATCAAGTCAAAGATTTGAAATGCGAAGAAGCAAAAAACACCCAACCGGAAAAGCAAAATGAAAAAAGAATCCGAAAATACGAAGATAGTGTAAGGAGCCTCTGGGACAGCTTCAAGCGTACCAACATCAGAATAATAGGGGTGCCAGAAGATGAGAGACAGCAAGATATTGAAAACCTATTTGAAGAAATAATGGCAGAAAACTTCCCCCACCTGGTGAAAGAAATGGACTTACAGGTCCAAGAAGCGCAGAGAACCCCAAACAAAAGGAATCCAAAGAGGACCACACCAAGACACATCATAATTAAAATGCCAAGAGCAAAAGACAAAGAGAGAATCTTAAAAGCAGCAAGAGAAAGAGACTCAATTACCTACAAGGGAATACCCATACGACTGTCAGCTGATTTCTCAACAGAAACTTTGCAGGCCAGAAGGGAATGGCAAGAAATATTCAAAGTGCTGAATACCAAGAACCTACAACCAAGAATACTTTATCCAGCAAAGCTATCATTCAGAATTGAAGGTCAGATAAAGAGCTTCACAGATAAGGAAAAGCTAAAGGAGTTCATCACCACTAAACCAGTATTATACGAAATGCTGAAAGGTATCCTTTAAGAAGAGGAAGAAGAAAAAGGTAAAGATACAAATTGTGAACAACAAACATGCATCTATCAACAAGTGAATCTAAGAATCAAGTGAATAAATAATCTGATGTACAGAATGAACTGGTGATTATAATGAATCAGGGACATAGAAAGGGAATGGACTGACTATTCTTGGCGGGGAAAGGGGAATGGGAGATGCGGGAAGAAACTGGACAAAAATCGTGCACCTATGGATGAGGACAGTGGGTGGGGAGTGAGGGCGGAGGGTGGGGGGAGGAACAAATGTAATCTGAACAATAAAGATTTAATAAATAAATTAAAAAAAAAAAAAGAATATTTGTATCTTGGCCCCAATCTCAGAAAAGACATTGACAGAAAAAAAAGAACCTTATTATTAATGGACAGAGAGTAGTCTCATAGGATAGACTTAGAAACTAATAATAGATGGTGGCGCCCACAGCCAATAAGGAGGGAATATGCTAATTGACTGCCCGCCCTCAAAGTTGGCAGCACCCACAGCCACAAAATGTCGGTGCCCAGTCCCCTCAGCCTCACTGGGGTGGCAGGCGTGTGGCCTACCTCCAGAGTCCCCCAGTCCCTTCAGCCCCCAGCCCCCCAGGGCCAGCCCAAGGCACAGGCAATCCTCAGATGGTGGCTGCCCAGCCGCCCAGGGCCGGCCTGAGGTGCAGGCAAGCCTTGGATGGCAGCTGCACAGCTGCCCAGGGCCACCCGATGCTCAGGTAACCAGGACCGGCTGAGGCTTGCGCTGCCGACAGTGACAGCAGCAGAGGTGTGATGGGGGCGTTGCCTTCCCTGATCGCTGGATCGCCGGATCGCCTCCCGCCCCTAAGGGCTCTAGACCAGGGGTCCTCAATCTGCGGCCCGCCGAAAACATTTATCCGGCCCGCCGGGTGTTTTTGCCGCCGCTGCCTGTCCTGCTTAACAGCTGACTCATCCTGGGCCCGCAGTGCGCATGTGTGGAATGTCTGAGGGACAGTGAACTGGCCCCCCGTTTAAAAAGTTTGAGGACCTCTGCTCTAGACTGTGAGAGGGGGCAGGCTGGGCTGAGGGATACCCACTCCAGTGCATGAATTTTCATGCACCGGACCTCTAGTGAGATTATAAGGGAAATGAAAATTCCTATCACTAGTAACGTAGCACAATGCATTACTCATGCATCATAAACAGCTTGGCAACACTTATTAGTATAGACTATGCAGTTCATTTAAAATCTTATCAAACATTTAATAAGTAGTAAGGCCTCTCTCTGCCTACTTATGATCCTATGGCTTTGTCAACACTGGCAAAAAGTTTAGGTTGTGTTTTTCAGAAGGGATTTTTTTACCTGTATGACTCTCCTTTCACCCACATGGAGTATTGTGTACCTTTTGAGACTTACAAATAGCTCCAATCCCAAGTTTTGGGTTTCCCTGATTATTAATGTTCTTTTGAAATGTTATTTGAACATAAAGAGAGGCTCTGAGATTGATTCAGTACCTATGTGGTAGCTGGAAAGCATAAGGGCTTGAACTCTACCACCACCACCACTTAAGTACAAGACTGAGTCCTCTAATATGTACTGCATACTTCCAGGTGGTTTTATATGCAGTGTTCCTTATCTTCCACTTGTTGCCTAATGACCCTAATCTTAGTGCTAGGACTCTTGGCTATATATAATATACTTCATGGGCTACATATGTGATAATATAGGATAAGTCAATGAAGGTATGCTATGGAAATACTGTAATATTATATGTGAAGGATCTGAGTCAAAATAATGTTAACTAGAGATATCATTCTACTAATTTTGGTCAGTAAAAATTTTTTGAAATAAAAAATTTTAAAGTGGGAATAAACTCTACATGGGCTTTGTTACTATTAATTAAAAACAGAGGTAGGCTCATATCTGGCCAAATCAATAAAATTTGAAGCAAAAGTATTATTTTGTGGCTCGGCTGGTGTGGCTCATTGGTTGAGTGTCAATCCATGAACCAGGAGGTTATAGTTTGATTCTGGTCAGGGCACATGCCCCGGTTGTGGCTCGATCCCCCAGAAGGGGGCGTGAAGTAGATGCTCTCTCGTCATTGATGTTTCTATGTCCCAGTCCCTCTACCTTCCTCTCTCCGAAGTCAATTTTTCAAAAGCTTATAAAAAAATATTTAAAAATATTTTAAGTATTATTTTGTATATAGTACCTAATAGTAGGAAACATCTCATATGCACATTCAATTCCACATGGATGTCCCTTCAGTACAAAAGATGTCACATTTCATATCATATGACAACACTAATACTTACAGCCCTATTCAGTCAGAAGTTTCTTATACCCCTATCCACTGGTTAAGGAAGGGCGATTTCAGTCTTATAGGTTCTCCACTGCTGCAACCAAATCATTATTTACTGTTCCTTGGAGAAAAAGAATACCTCTACTTTGAGGATTGTTTTCTACTATGCTAGAGGTTGATAACCAGCTTCCTTGGAGCCAGATTTGGCCTCCAGATAGATGTTTTTATTTGGCTCACAGAGTTAAAAATTTTTTTAAATGTTTTTATTGATTTTAGAGAAAGAGGAAGGGAGAGGGATAGAGAGATAGAAACATCGATGAGAGAGAAACATCAATAGGCTGCCTCCTGCATGCCCCTACTGGGGATGGAGCCGGCACCCCAGGTATGTGCCCTGACCAGGAATCAAACCAGTGACCTCTTGATTCATGAGTCGACGCTCAACCACTGAGCCACACCAGCCTGGCTAAAAACTTTTTTAAACTATTAGCAAATGTGTAAACATTGGAATGAAAAAATGTCACAAAAAATCCAGATTTTCAACTTCACTTGAAAAATTAAGAGCTAGCAACACTGGATAGTCATTTCCTTAGGACAACAATCAGATTGAAGTACATGTCCCTTTAAATGGAATATGTACTGTTACAGGTTACTACAATCTACACTTGGCCCACTTCGTTCATTTATATTACCTGCCTGGCCCCTTCCTAAAGGTCACTTGAGTTTGAGATCTCTGCTCTTCACCTTTGCTCACCACCACTAATCCACTCACATTCACCAAGGACTTTCATAGCTAGTATAATCTTCCTTTTAGCTCCAAATCCCTCATCATGGGGGGTTACTCTAACATTCATATGTACTACCTATCCAAAATCCTTAAAAATCTTCGTGCTAATGGTTTGCACCTTTACTCCCAGGCAAAGATATCCATGGCTATATCCAGAATGTTGTCTTTACTGCAAACTGCTTTGCCTCTGAAGTTTCAATTCCAATATCCTTCTTTCCCATCACAGTCTTTATCTGTCCACCCTTTTCACTCTCTCTGACCTCAAGGACACTTACAGGCCCATTAATTTGGGTTTCCCAGTCTATCAAGCCTCTCCTGGTTTTAATTTCTTCCCTAATTAACCCCTATGCTTTGAAAAGTAAGGTAATGTACAGTAGTATGCCAAAGTTAAGATATAAGATCTTTGTAAAATATTTTCCTTCATCAGAAATTTTACTTGAAGATGGAGGTTGGGGGATATAAAATAACTTAAGAAATTTGAAACAGGACAAAATATAAACAGAGAAGCCCAATACTAATTTGCATAAACTTTCAAGATCAAACATGAATTACCAAAGAAATTACAAGCTTTTGTAGAGCTGCTTTGGGATACTCTTCCAAACTAGAGACTATGCATGTGACAACCTTCTGCTACAAAGAGTTCTTTAGTGACAAAGTTTGAGAAGTTCAAACTTTTCCTTCTTCTTAACACCTTCAATTCTCCATCTTTCTCACATCCAGAAAGCAAAATCCCAATCCTGAATCAATGATGTCATCTGCCTTCTCAGTTCCCTAACTTGGTTTGATGAATACTAACAAAGAAAATTACACAACTGAGTCAACTTATATAAAAATTAAGTCTCCAACTTCAGCTGGACCCTCAAAGGCTGCTCAACAGTTCTGAAATGTCCCCAAGTCAGCTCCATTTCAAATTTCCTACAACAAATAATTCAACCCCTAACCTACATCTCTCTTTAAATGCTCTCTTCCACCATCTCACCCACTCTTAGGATAAGACCCTGTTTGCTAGAGAGAAAATGAGAGGCAGAAACTTTTCTTTGTCTATCTTGCCACTTCTATAGGAACCTTATCTCCTATCGTTTTTCTTCTCTTTCACCTATACAAAGTTCCCCTCTGTCCAATTGCCTTTATCCCCTTCAACATATTTATTACAGTCTTCCTTCTTCCCGTCAAAGGCAAATTACAGTTTCCACTTTCTTACTTCCCATTCATTCATATCCAAGTCTGGCTTCTGATTCCACCAGTTCACTAAAATAGTTCTTCTAATTACCATTCCCTTTGGTCTCCTCTGTAGCACTTGACCTCTTCTTATAGCCATTTTCCTCTTCTGTTTGTTTCCAGGACATTACTCTCTCCTTGTTTTCCTTCTTTCATTCTGGCCACTCCTTAGTAGTCTCCACCTGACCCCTTAAATGTTGGAATTTGGTATTCTATTCTCATCCTACATTCTATCTTAACAGTGGTTCTTAACTTTTTTGGGTCACATACAGCTTTGATAATCTGGTAAAGTTTTGGTCTTTCTATCCAGAAAAACATACAGCCATATTTTAATACAGCATCAGGGGGTTCAAGAAATGCACCCTATTCCCTATTTGAGCTCATCTACTTATATTTTTATATGCTGATAATTTGAAAAAATATCCTTATTTACAGTACAAACTTCTCTTTTGAGCTTTGAACCTGTTATGTAGCTAGCTATCTACTAAAAATATTCATTCAGATATCCTACCTCAATACAAAACAATTCTTCTCCAAAACCACTTCTCCTATACCTTCTATATTAGTCTATGGCACCACCAGTTGCCCAGGTCAGAATTCTGGATGTCATCTGATTTATCCATCCTTCCAAAAGTGAAAATTTGTTTTGAAATTACAAAAGTATTGTGTGCTCAATTTAAATAATTCCAATACCTATATACAAAAAAGTATAAAGTAAAAATTATCCTCATCTCTCCTTTTAGTAACTCTAGTCCATGGCAACAATTGAGCTTAAGTGACTGATCACTTTAGGTGGGGTATGTGCTCTCCAGTTAATCAGTCTCTATATTGCGCCCATTTCACTCATTTATGTCTGGCCTCTATAGTATCTGAATTTACAACCCCTTCTGTATATACTGTTGAGTAACCTAGTTTTCAATAATACATATACTATATCTATATATCTATGTATCTATATATCTATATCTATATCTATCT
>NW_005368381.1:590637-605592 GCF_000412655.1 Myotis brandtii | reverse complement strand
ATAAAGTAACTTTGATTTTTTTATCCTCACCTGAGGATATGTTTATTGATTGGAGAGTGAGAGAGAAAAAAACATGTGAGAAACATCAATCAGTTGCCTCCCATTCGCACCCCAACCAGGGATTGAACCCACAACCTAGGTATGTGCCCTGACCAGGAATCAAACCCGCAACCTTTTGGTGTAAGGGACAACACTCCAACCAACTGAGCAACCCAGCCAGGACCATACAGAATATACTTTGATATCAGCATATACAAATACACCTTATTTGTTAATCTACCATTTTGATAGCTAACCTGTATTCCATCATATAAATACACCATAATTTATTCAACCATCTATTGAATTCCTATTATTGGATATTCAGAATGCTTCCATGTTTTTGCAATTATGAACAACGTTGCAATCATAAAGATATATATGTCCCAGTCCCTCTACCTTCCTCTACCTTATAAAAGATATATATATTTGTAGATGTGCTTCTGAAAACTTGTGTGGAGTATTCCCTGGAGGTAAAATTGCTTAGATAAAGGAATGAACACTTACACTCCTCTAAAAAGTTTGTACCAATTTATGTTTTCACCATCAGCATTTGAGTATTGGCATCATCTTGAATTTTCTCTGTCCTTTATCCATACCCCCAACTTTCAACCATTTATGAAGATATAGATTCTACTTCCTCAGTACCTCCTTTTTTAAAAAAAATGATCTTAGAGAGGAAAGAGGGGGGGAAAGAGGGGGGATGAGAGAGAGAGGGAGAGAGAGAGAGAGAGGGAGAGAAAGAGAAACGATTCGTTGCCTCCCACAAACACCCCAACCAGGGATTGAACCACTAACCTGGGTTACGTGCCTTGACTGGAAATCACACTCACCACCTTTAAGTGTATGGGACGATGCTCCAACCAACTGAACCACACTGGCCAAGGCCTTCCTCAGTATCTCTACAATTTGTCCCCATCTTCCATTCTTATTGATACTTACCTTAGTTCAAGTCCTCAGTGTTTTTAACCTGGACTGTTGTCAATAGTTTATTAGTCTCATATCTCATTCCCCTTCAATCTATTCTTCAAATAGCTTCCAGTATGATCTTATTAAATACCTAATATGGATGGCCCTCTTTCCTCTTATTTTTTAAATATATATTTTTATTTATTTCAGAGAGGAAGGGAGAGGGAGAGAAACATCAATGATGAGAGAGAATCACTGATCGGCTGCCTCCCACATGCACCACACTGCGGATGGAGCCTGCAACCCAGGCATGTGCCCTGACCGGGAATCGAACCATGACCTCCTGGTTCATAGGTTGATGCTCAACCAGAGCCACGCTGGCTAAGCCTTCTTTCCTTTTAAAGACTTAGTGTGCATACTATGCCTTTCATAATTTGCCCACCTACCTTTAAAAACTCATTTCTTCCCACCAAAATTAGCTCCTACTCTGCAACCTAGCCAAACTCAACTACTTTTCACTTCCTTATCCATGACACTCATCTAATTTGCATTTGTTCTATCTGCCTGGAATGTCTTCCCTACCATTCTCCACTTGATTATCTGCTTAGCACAGTAGGTGATCAATAAATATTACCTACTATAATCATCATCCTTTAAAATTTAGCATAAAAGTCACCTCTTCTAGCCCAGCTGGGTGGCTCAGTTGGTTGGAGCGTCATCCGTACACCAAAAAGGTTGTGGGCTCCATTCCCGGTCAGCGCACATACCTAGGTTGAGGATTCCATCCCCGATCAGGATGCATACAGGAGGCAAGCGATTGATGTGTTCTCTCTCTCTCTCTCTCAAATCAATAAACATATCCTCGGGTGAGGATTAAAAAAAGATCACCTCCTCTAGGAATACTTTCCAGTTTTCCATACCAGTAGAAAACTTGAAAAACATGCAAAAGATGAAAATGAAGATTATCCTAACCTTTTATCTCAGAAATAACCACTATTATCACATTCATGCATTTCCTTCCAAATTTTTATATATACAGTGGGGCCTTGACTTACGAGTGTCCCGACTAACGAGTTTTTCGAGATACGAGCCGTCTCTCGGCCGATTTTTTGCTTTGAGTTGCGAGCTAAAATTCAGGTTACGAGCCAGCTTCAGATACCCCACCGCTAGTTGGCACAGTGAACGTCACAGTGAATGCCACAACATCAGCCCAGCATCACGTGTCTCACTCGTTCACTTTAAGATTTGACATACGAGTAATTTGAGTTACGAGCTCTGTCACGGAACGAATTAAACTCGTAAGTCAAGGCCCCACTGTACATATATTTTTTAAAGCATAACTGAGAAAGCAAGTTTTGTGTTCTGCTTTTCTCACTCAACATTGCAAGCATTTTTGTCATTAGTTTTTTTAAATTTATTTTTTATTTCAGAGAGGGAGAGTGAGAGAGAAACATCAATGATAAGAGAGAATCATTGATCAGCTGCATCTTGCACGCCCCCTACTGGGGAATCAAGCCCGCAATCTGGGTATGTGCCCTGACTAGGAATGGAACCATGACCTCCTGGTCCATAGGTTAATGCTCAACCACTAAGCCACAATGGCCAGGCCATTAGTTAGTTTGTTTTATAAAGAGCTTTTAATCCTTACATAATAATCCATCACACAGATGGCACAATAACTAAACATTCCCTTTACATTAACCATTCAGGTTATTTCTCATTAATATAACATTATCATAAACATCAGTGTCTACATCTCTGATTAAAATAGATTATCATCCTATCACCATGTGCTAATAAGCACTCACATGCATTTTTATTTAATGCTCACAATAACCTTCTAAGGAGGGTACAATTATTATACATAAGGGAAAGCAGAGGCTGAGTAACTTACCCTAAGTCACATTGCTATTAAGCAGTGGGGCCGATATTCAAATTCAAGCCTACTGGACTATACCCTAAAGTCTGATCATTTAACAATTTTTAAGTCTCTCAATGCTGCCAAAGAGCTTTCCAGAAATGTCTTACAATTTTATACTGCCAACAGCAATATGCGAGAGCACCTGCCTCACTAGCATTGAATATTCCATTTTCAAAAATTGAGCTCAGCCCAGCCGGCATGGTTCAGTGGTTGAGCGTCAATTTATGAACCAGGAGGTCACAGTTCAAATCCCGGTCAGGGCATATGCCCAAATTGCAGGCTGGATCCCCAGTGGAGGGGCATGCAGAAAGTAGCCAATCAATGATTATCTCTCATCATTGATGTTTTTTTAAAATATATATTTTATTGATTTTTTACAGAGAGTTAGAAACATCAATGAGAGAGAAACATCGATCAGCTGCCTCCTGCACACTCCCTACTGGGTATGTACCCGCAACCAAGGGACGTGCCCTCGAACCTGGGACCCTTGAGTCCGCAGGCTGAAGCTCTATCCACTGAGCCAAATTGGTCAGGGCATCATTGATGTTTTTATCTCTCCCTCTCCCTTCCTCTCTGAAATCCATAAAAAAAAATTTTTTTTAATTTAGCTCATCTAATAGGTGAAAAAAATGGTACCTCTTTGTTTCAATTTGCATTTTTTCAATTAGCATCTTCTGGGTTTTTCTTATTGCCTCACATAAGCTCCTGATATCTTAAGCCAGCCATCACCTGGCCAAGAAGCCTTTCTGAAGACTCCTGCTTGCTTATCATTTGTTATAATCATTATTGAGCTGAGCATCTGTGAGCCTACCAACACAACTATATTACCAGAATTCTGACTGATTGGGTTTAGGTGTTTTCTGGAGACAATAATGGATAACTGACATAAGGGCATTTCCTCTAATTTCCAAAGCAATAAGGAGATCTCAAGGGAGAAAGTACATTATTTAACCTAACCGAGATGGAACAAAAATGGGAGGTTCATCTTCTACCACTTCCCTTGGTGAAATATACAGGTACTAGTTTAATAGTTTAGCAAACTTTCCCTGTTCTTTCATTCCTCCATGATATTGAACATTCCGTTCTCTCTGCCTAGAATGCCCATTTTTTCATCTGTCTTTCTGGTTGTCCCTCCCTTCACCTACCCCCTCCAATTGCTCTGTACCTTTTATCTGGCAGACTTACAGCCAAACTACTTGAGTGCTAAATATTGCTGGAGAAAAGCCCCTACAATCATGTAGATTTTTAATTAAGACCTCAGTATGCTAGTCATTTCTCTCAAATACTCTCAGCTCCCTCTTCTATTTTGCTTAATGAGTTATATGGGATCATCATTTTGCTACTTAATTCCTTCAATGTCCTCTCACTTAGGATAAAGTAAAAACTCTTAAGTGTGGAATATGGCACACAGGCCCTCTATGATTTGACTCCTATGTACCTCTCTACATATAACCAGTCATTTACCAACATGCACACTTAAAACACACCGCAACAACTTGTTTTATAACCTTACTAGAGGCCCAGTGCATGAAATTCGTGCACGGGGGCGGGCTCCCTCAGCCCAGCCTATACCCTCTCCAATCGGGGACCCCTTGGGGGATTGTCCAACTGCCTGTTTAGGCCCCATCCCACAGGACATCCCTCCCGCAATCTGGGACCGCTGGCTCCTAACCACTCACCTGCCTGCCTGCCTGATCACCCCTAACCACTCTGCCTGCCTGCCTGATTGCCCCTAACCCCTCTGCCTGCCTGCCTGATCACCTCTAACCTCTCTGCCTGCCTGCCTGCTTGATTGCCCCTAACCACCTCTGCCTGCCTGCCTGATTGCCCCTAAGTGCTCCCCTGCCAGCCTTATTGCCCCCAACCGCTCTCACCTGCCTGCCTGATCGCCCCCAACTGCCCTCCCCTGCCAGCCTGGTAACCCCCAACTGCCCTCCCCTGCTGGCCTGATCACCCCTAACTGCCTCTGCCTCGGCCCCCACCACCATGGCTTTGTCCGGAAGGAAGTCGGATGTCTGGAAGATGGCCAGTCTACCCAGTCTAATTAGCATATTACCCTTTTATTAGTATAGATAATGTAATTTCAGGCCTCTGTGCCTTGACAAATTACCGTTCTTTCTGCCTAGCAAACTCCATTGATCCTTTGGAATTCAGCTTAAGAAAACTCTTTTCCAGAAAGCTTCTTCTAATCCTACTCTGATTTAGATACCCTTTTTTCTATGTTTCTTTGGCAATCTGAATGCATCTAGCATATTTAAGTTCCATAATTTTTCTTTTGTTTTGCCAACTAAACTATAACCAAATTGGGGGCAGGGACCATATCTAATGTGATTTTGTATTTGCAGCATCTACCAGTGCCAACACACATTAAGTGCTCAATCAATATTTTCTTAACAAGTGAGTCATTCAAAACAGAAATTTATTGCCCAGCCAGCATGGCTTAGTGTCAACCTATGAACCAGAAGGTCACAGTTTGATTCCTGGTCAGGGCACATGCCCAGGTTGCGGGCTCAATCCCCAGTGCAGAAGGCAGCAGATCAATGACTGTCTCATCACTGATTTTTCTATTCTCTCCCTCTCCCTTCCTCTCTGAAAAAAAAAAGATATTAAAAAAAAAAAGAAGCCTTCCCTAACCCTTAGGTGAAGGTGCTACTTCCTCTCCTCTAGTGCACTTGCTGCATTTTAACGTCTTTCCCTTCAACTGGATTGTGAATTACATGAGGACAGTGAATATTAATAGATTAAGTAGCTAGCACAGAACCTGGTATATATTATTCAATCAGTTCATATACTGAGCTCACCATGATCTATGAGTCACACATTTCCCTAAGCTACACCTAAGGGCCTGGGGCATAGGTAAGTTTTCACATCTCATGGAAAGCAGTGATGACTCAAAGTCCAAAGTAATATCCACTTGATTTTTATTCTCATCTCATTTTTCTGTACTTTCCAAAGTTTAAAAAAATAAATGTGCATTGCTTTTCCATCATTAAAAGTTATTAACAAACTTTACAGAATACATACACTAAAATATCAATAAAAACATTATTTAAAAATAAACATGTGTGCCTGCTTTAAAAAAAGCAGAGTAAGCCCTGGCCAGTAGCTCAGTGGTTAGAGCGTTGGCCCATGGATCAAAGGGTCTCGGGTTGGATTCCTGGTCAAGGGCACGTATCTCAGTTGTAGGTTTGATCCCTAGCCCAGGTGAGAGACATGCAGGAAGCAACCAATCGATGTGTCTCTCTCACATCAATGTTTCTCTCTTTCATTCCCTCCTCCTTCCCTTCCACTCTCTCTAAAAATCAATGAAAAAAATATCCTCAAGTGAGGATTAACAAACAAAAACAAAATAAGATACCTGACTGATTCTGCTTACTATCACTGCTCAAGACTTCATGCACTTAAATTTTAATAATGCTAACTAATTAATGTTAGATGAGACAGACTGATGGAGAAAGAGAGAAAAACAAGGAGACATACCCACCATTGTACTTAACACTGTTAGCAAGGATAAGGTTGACATCATCTAGAAAGCTCTCTCGACTCTGATACTTGTGCTTGGAGATATTCTGTGATTAAAAGAATCAGGCACTTAGATACACAAAGTTAATTGATTCCAAAAACACGTATTAGAACAAGTCACTCACCTTACGTATAGTCTCTAAATCCATTGGACTGACAATCACTTCATAATAATCTGGAACAAACTTCTTATTAACTGGGTGATGAAATGGCCAAGACTAGCAAAAAGAAAGCATGAGAAATTAAATAAAAACCACTGTTTATACTAAAGATTCTCAACCTCCATTGGGACACAGATATTCCTGAGACTCTGACCAAAACTAATGACCCTTTTCCCAGAAAGACAAATAACCACACAAAACTCTGTATGTAACTTAAGGTGTTCTTGTATTCCTTTAAGGGTTTCTATGCTCTGAAAGAGTAAGAACCCCTGCTCCATACTCAAAATTTCTTATTCCCTAGTCCCATCCAGAAGTTTTATTGCATTACACATATAGGAACACAAAAGGAAACTTAGATCAGAATTCCTAGGCAGGATCCTTATAACAAAATGGTGCATTGAATTAACACAGTAGCTCTGTCATAAAGTTGCAAAAGACAAAAAATGAAACAAAAGACAACAAACACTGGGTAATTATCAAACTGTCATTTTTCAAGAAGCAACTCTATTTCCAAAGCTTCCGTTGGCTGGCATATTAATTTCTCTCCAGGGCTATTCAGGAACATTCAAATACTGAATGTAAACAATAGGAAGAAACAACCTCTTTATGTCCACAGTTTACTGGCCTCTTTAATTTTAATGATAATGCACACATACAGCAAAAAAGTCAGTTTTGACATTTATATGCCAGTTTGAATTGACAAACACCACCCTCCACCAGACTCCCCGACATATATACACATGTATATCCTTTCCTTTCCCCTGTACTATCTTCACAATGTTTAGTACAGAGACCACTTACATCTGGAACTGCCATCATTTTCTGGGTGACAATATTATCCAGAATAAAAGAAAATGTCACTTGGTCATTATCATCCAACAAGGGATTGATAGCTTTCTCTAAACGAGCCAATTTGTCTTCTTTCTGACATGAAACAAAGCAAAGGTTTCCCTAGGTATGATCACCACAGAAAATTAAGGATAATTTAAAGTTCGGTTGTCTATTGCTGTTGCTGAAAAAAGTCTAAGAATTTTCGATTATTCAGTTTCAAGCAAAAAGTCAAGATAAATGACATTCCAGTAAAAGGATCAAACAGGATGTACCAACCACTCCTTTAGGTATTCTGTATTCTACTCTATTCACCAAAATATACATCCCTGGGCATCAAAACCTTAGCTTCCATAATAGAAACACCTTCACCAGGTTAGATTTTACAATCACGCTGTTTTTTGCTGTAAAGCTATTGCTGAAAACACTGAACACATTACTGTTGATTAATGACTTCTGTATAAGGAAATCTAAATGAAATTCATTTCATAGTTTACTGGGAAAAAGTTTATGTACCAATTGTTCCACATCCTCACTAACACTTAGTATTATCAATCTTTTTTTTAAGTCTTTTTAAAATTTTAGCCTTTCTGGTGGGTATGTAGTGGTATCTAATCATGGTTTAAATTTGCACTTCCCCAATAATCAATCAAGTTGAGAATCTTTTCTTGTTTATTGGCCATTTGATTATCCTTTTATGAAGTATCTACTTCGGTGTTAACATCATTATATCATTATTGCGTTTTTGTAAGCTTGTAAGGTACCATATTTTTTTAGGTAAGAAGATAGAATATAGATAGATTACCTTTTAAAAATTAAAATTCCTCCCTGCCAAAATACAGCCTCTTAACTCCAGATGACTTCCTGGAAAATCACTTTCCTTGGCCCTTTCTAAAGAGACATGTGGGTTATAGATTTTAATCCTAGCTCTACTATTTAAAAGTCATGATGCCCAGGACAAGTCATTTTCTTCTATGAACCTCAGTTTTTCCATCTACAAAAGGAATTGAACTACATAATTTCTAAGTTCCCTTCCAAACTCTAACATACTAAAGATCTGCTACTCCTACATGTCTTTACTCTTTCTTCTGTTGCATTCCCTACTTCCTCAACCTTGCTACCCACCACCTTCTAATTCCACTGCCTTTCTCTCATTTTAAATGTCTTACCTCTCTGAGTTTTTCATCACAGAAATCCAGCTTGGATTGAGAGATCTGGGTCAATGAGTGCTTTGGCCCTAAATTGTAGAGCAACAAGAAATGAAACTGTTAAAAATGGGGGAGGCAAGCCCAGCCAGTGTGCCTCAATGGTTGAGCCTCGACCTATGAACCAGAGGTCACGGTTTGATTCCCGGTCAGGACACGTGCCCAGGGTTGCAGGGGTTGCAGGCTCGATCCCCAGTAGGGGTTGTGCAGCAGACAGCCGATCAATGATTCTCTCTCTTCATTGATGTTTCTATCTCTCTCTCCCTATCCCTTCTCTGAAAATCAATAAAAATTTATTTTTTAAATGGGAGGCAAGAGCTGCCAACACTTCTCCAGATGTTTGCCACATTTACTTAAGCACCAAATATGTGGCAGGCACCAGACTAGCTGCTGGGCTACACACATAAACCAGTCTTATCTTCATTTTTAGTGCCTAACAAATAGTAGACACACAACAAATGAACAAACTAATTTTAACTCTCTTCCTTATTTGTGTATACCCACACATAGTAGTACAACTATTGATACTGCTGTCTTTAATGCTTTGAAAATGATACTAAGGATGGAGAACGACAATATGTTTAAGGATGGCTGAGGAGATCAATACAGGATTTAAAATCTTCCCATACTTAGCATATAGAATTTGCCACTGTAATTTTTGTTTGCAGAACTCATGGTTTGTGATGTCCTCCCAACATATGGCTAATCCAAACAAAGCCTTTCTCATAAAAGAATCTCTATCTCATCTCAGAATATTGCTTTAGTTTCCCTGATATCCATAACAAGAGCTTCAGAAACCATTTCCTACACTCCCTGCTTATGGATACCCTAATTTAAGCTCACAAGGATAGTTAAAAACATTTTCATCTAGACTAATAATTCTGACTACTTCCTTTCAGTACTTATTTTCTTATCTTTCCCTGTCTATTCTTTTGTGTAAGTGTTCCCCAGAGCCTAAACCTCAGCTCTTTTCTAATTAATTTAGCATTCATTCATTTATTCATTCAACAAATGTTTAATGACATGTTCAATAAGAATAATGGGATCTATTTCAGTACTCCTTATAATTACGGTGACTATTCATAACATGATCATTGCTTAGTCATTAGAGGATAACATTTGTTAGTGGAGATCGGAAAAATTTATTTGTGAGATTCTGCAGAGTTCATTTTTCTATTCCCAATATTTGCTGAAGTTAAATAAAAATTTTCAAGCCCCCCCCCGCCCCAAAAAATAATAATGGGAAAATAAGACACCATTGCCCCATATTTATTTTTTTTAAAAATATATTTTATTGATTTTTTACAGAGAGGAAGGGAGATAGAGAGTTAGAAACATCGATGAGAGAGAGACATCGATCAGCTGCCTCCTGCACATCTCCTACTGGGGATGTGCCCGCAACCCAGGTACATGCCCTTGACCGGAATCGAACCTGGGACCCTTCAGTCCGCAGGCCGACGCTCTATCCACTGAGCCAAACCGGTTTTGGCATGCCCCATATTTAGATGACAAAACTAAGGAGGCTATGAGCAGTTAAGATAATTTATCTAAGGTGACTCAATTTGTTAAGAGTCAGAGCCATGACTCATATGTTACCTGTACTCTTAACCCGTATATGAATCTGTGCTCAAGGACACAATAGAAACCAAAAAAGTTTATCCTTTACATACAGAAGCTGTATTGTTTTTCCCCCTTTAAAAAGACTCAGAAAGATTTCTTCCTCCTTGCCTTTCCAGCTTTTAAGCAAAGTGGACATATAACATCCCCTGTAATAGATCTGTAGACCAAATCAAAGATTCACACACAGCAAATATGTCACATGCACATACTCTGCACAGGTTCCATCCACACTGAATGCTTCTCCCTTCTTTTTACCTAGGCCCACTTCTTAAACTCCTAGTACTCCCCATGTAATAGTTTCATTTCAGCAGACTCCAAATTCTCCAGAGGATACATTAAAAAGTGGTAATAAAAAGAAGCAATATACAGTTGACCCTTGAACAATGCAGAGGTTAAGGGCACTGACGACTCATACAGTAGAAAATTCATGTGTAATTTAAGTTGGCTCTCTGCATATTCAGATTCCCACTACCAGTTGACCACTGAACAATGTGGGTTTGAACTGTGAAGGTCAATTCAAAAATCATATATAGCCCTGGCTGGTTTTGCTCAGTGGATAGAGCGTTCGCCTGTGGACCAAAGGGTCCCTGCCAGGTTCAATTCCAGTCAAGGGCACATGCCTGGGTTGCAGGCTCGATCCAACATGCAGGAGGCAGCCAATCAATGATTCCCTCTCATCATTGATGTTTCTCTCTCTCCCCCTACCTTCTTCTCTGAAATCAATAAAAAAATATATATATTTTAAATCATATATAAATGGACCCACACAATTGAAACGCAGGTTGTTCAAGGGTGAAGTATATATTAAATGACTAAAATGTGTACTATCGGATTTTCAAAACTGCAAAATGCACTAATACATTTTAGGACCTTTTCATCAGTCCTATATAGTCTGAGCTTATGAGGATCTGAAAGGTGACCTCTTCAATCAAAGAATAGATGATTCTTACCATTGTCGCTTGTACTATTTTTCACAATGAGCTCCAAATGCTCTCTGAAGCCTTCCCGAGATGGCTAGAGGCATTTACACACATTTTCACAAAGTGTCTGTAAGTCCATTGGTCGAGTAATAATTTTGTAGTAGTCCTTTACAACCTTCCCATTGACTGGAGTGTGGAAAGGGTAAGTCTGTGCAAACAAGAGCCAGCACCACCCATAAGCAAAGAACACTTGCCAGAGCCAATTCCTGAAGATTCTTTCACATCTTACCTCTCTACCTGTTCATCAACTCTCAAAGGATGTTTTCTAGATGGAGCAGGTCTGACTGTTTCGTCTACTCAATTGTTTTATAAAAAAATGAAAGAAGCAAAAAACTATAACCTATCCTCGGCCAGTGTGGCTCAGTTGGTTGGGTGCCGTCCTATGCACCAAAAGCTTGCCGGTTTGATTCCTGGTGTCAGGGCATATGACCAGGTTGCAGGCTGGATCCCTGGTACAGGGCGTTTAGGAGGCAGCTGATTAATGTTTCTCTCTCTCTCTCTCTCCAAATATCAATAAAAAATATTTTTAGCCCTGGCCAGGTAGCTCAGTTGATTAGAGCATTGTCCCATACACCAAAAAGGTTGAGGGTTCGATTCCTGATCAACAGCTGCAGGTTCAATCCCTGGCCCCAGTTGGCAGCATGTGCAGGAGGCAACCAAGCAATGTGCCTCTCTCACATTGATGTTTCACGTTCTCTCTCTCTCTCTCTCTCTCACCACCCTTCCTCTCTCTCAAAACAAACAAACAAAATCAATGGAAAAAATATCTTCAGGTGAGGATTAACAACAACAACAAGACAGAGAAGAAAAAATAATTTAAAAAATAACACTATACCCCAAAGAATTAGGAATTCCACGTACTTAGGACTATACTGTCCTCCATCTAAAATCATGGACAGAACAAAAAGCCTTTTCGTCTCTACTGTAGGTATGAATGCAATGAACTCACATTTGGAAGATCTCTCATGTCGTTGATGATAGACTCCAAGATGGATGACAGTGTCACCATGGGGTCTGTCCGGCGCCGGTGGATGGACTTATGAGGTCTCTAAGGAAAAACAAGGAATCAGAATGCTTCTATAGATTAAAAAATAATACTTTCTAGCTAGACAAATATGTTTTGGAAGTCTTATAATGAACAATACACATTAATTTTCAGGGCAAGGACAAAGGGATTCAGAATCTATGTCAGGACCATGGCTTAGAGGGCTACGGGAATCAATGAGAAGCTCATCTGGTCAGAAAAAAGCAATGCAAATACTCACATTCAAATAGTCACAGTGAACAGTGGTTCCGACTCGCCGTTTCTTCTTAGGAGGGAGTTGCTGTTTAGGGAACTTGAGAACCAGAGATTTTCTTCGAACCTCATCTGCACTGCAATTAATAACACTTTCATAGCATGCAGTCCCTATTTATAGTCCCCAGGGATAAAAGCAACTACAGTGAAACAGTCTAAAGTCCCTGAGAATAAGCCTGGGGAGGAAAAAGCCAAACTAAAGGCCAGACATCCACATTCAAAGGCTCAGATCAGGCAAGGCCTCATAGGATCTCCAAGTTTATAATAAAGAACTAGGCAAGCCACAATTTCACCTCAGTTTCCTATTTAGAAAATAAGGGAACTAGCCCTAGCCAGTTTAGCTCACTGGATAGAGCGTCAGCCTGTGGACCAAAGGTTTGCAGGCTTGATCCCCGGCCCCTGTCAGGGCACATGCAGGAGGCAACCAATTAATATGTCTCTCTTACATTGATGTTTCTCTCTGTCTCTCCCCCTCCTTTCCACTCTCTCTAAAAATCAATAGAAAAAATATCCTCGGGTGAGGATTAACAAAAAATAAAAAGATTTAAAAAACACAAAAAAGAATTCAAATATATTTTGAATATAATACCGACTGTACAACTTCAGTGGCATATAGTCCAAGGACAACTACAAAACACACCTGACTCTACAGGTTTGTTGTTGGTAGTAATATTGGTATTGTAATTCTCAAACTATTTTGTATGTATCTTAGGACAAAGCAAATGAATAAATATATTGATGTTGGGAACCAAAGAAAAGATACAAATATGAAATATAGGGATATGAGGAAGAATCTGTAGATACAACTTGAATCTCTATGAACTGTGCTTTACAATACATGTATACTTCCTAGTTCTGTCCACTAAGAGCCTAGTAGCAATGGCATCTAGATCTTGGTTTCTAAACAGCGTTCCCCAATAAATGGAACCAGGGCTCCTTTAGAGAAATGGCTGATTCTAGATCTGGGATAGGGAAATTTCAAGAAGATCCTAGAACATCTTGTGCCAGAAAGCAAAGAAGTTATCAAAGATTTATAGGGTCATTTCAAAAGGACACAGGATCTGGTATGAAGGGGTAAAATTTGGGACAATGATGGAAATCAAAATTAATAATAAGGTTAAGTTTACAAAGGAAAGAAACTTCAGAATCTGTAATAGTACTCAAAAAAGGAGGGGAAACTTTTCTTTATAGAATGCCATTTAATGTAGAAAGAATGCTAGAATTAGGAAAAAAAACATTGTTTTGAGACACACCCCCCCCCCCCAATTTAATAATGGATCATCAATGGATGCCAAAACTATTGAGAGAATGACTGTTACGGATCAGGATATTCGCCAACATATTCATTACAAAGGGAAAAACATACCTTTATCATAGAGAAATCTGGGGATCACCACTTTAACAAGATGACCAAAATAGTACGGAAACCTGACAATATGAGCTTCCTGATGTGGTGTATTAAGTACATAATACCACCTATGTAGTAACCTTGTCAAAGACATTTAATATGAATATAATCAATGAGAAAACAACCAGGCAAATCCAGATTGTGGGATATTTTATGAGACAATTGGCCTGGACTCTTCAAAAACAAGTCAATGTCATAAAACACAAAAAAGGTGGAGAAGGCAGTTCTAGATTAGGAAAGACTCAAAATACTTAAATGTTTGAACTGGAACTGGATCCTGAATTTGGGGATAGGCAATAAAGTACTTTGAGACAACTCAGGACATTTGTATAAGAACTGGATGCAAGATACTATTGAATTAATGTTAACTATGTCCTATGTTGTTATGTCCTATGCTAAAGAATTTATAAGTGAAATATCATGATGCCTGCAAGTTATTTCTAAACAGTTCAGCAAAAGTTTAAATATATAAAGATGAAACAAATAGGACAGTTGGTAAATTTAGAGAAATAGCATGTTGTCTTTAAATTTTCCGTAGGTTTGAAATTTTTAAACTAAAAGGTTAGGGGAAATTTTTTAATTTAAAAACTCTGCTTCTTTATTAAATTCTCTTAGGGCAAGAGACAGGTATGTGTAAGCATAGTTTATGTCTCCTTAAACTTTTTGGATGGTCCATAATTAGAACATTCTAAGATTAGGGACCTTACAAATATTGAGTGCCTGGGAAGTAGAATAAGAGCATCTACTATATGCCAGGCACTGTGCTTTATATAGTCTCTCTCATTTTTATCTCATAACTACCCTAGAAAGGGTGGTTTTATTTTGTAAATAAGAAAACTGAGACTCAGAAAAGTTAGGTACGGGAGAAACCAAGATGGCGGCATAGGTAAACACCGGAAATTGCTGCCTCACACAACCACTTCAAAAATACAACTAAAAGACAAAACAGACATCATCCAGAACCACAGGAAGGCTGGCTGAGTGGAAATTCTACAACTAGAAGGAAAGAGAAAAGCACACTGAGACTCAGAGGAGGTGCGGAAGTAAAGTGCAGAGGTACGGAGG
>NW_005368381.1:574185-590439 GCF_000412655.1 Myotis brandtii | reverse complement strand
GGCTTTCTCTCAGAGGTGCTTGCAGCGATTACTGGGACACTGAGACGTGGGGCCTCTTAGGGTAGGACTGGGGAGCAGCCATAGCTGCTTGCCCTGCCCTGTTGATCCCCTGAGACCCCGCCCCACCTAAGCTGTGCACAGAGGCTTTTGCATATGAAAGGCCTGGCCCTTTACAACCTGGCTTGCTCCGCCCTGTTGATTCCGAGACCCCGCCCCATCCAGGCTGCTGCAAAGCCTTTTGCATATGAATGCCCGGGTCCTTTACAATCTGACAACTACCTAACAAATTGCAGCTGGGCCAGACAGACCCAGAACTTCCAAGAGAAGGCCCAAGGCCCCACAGCAGCTTGCATTGCTTCTCAGCTGGGCCTCATCTGGGCACCCCCAAACCCCCAAAAAAGGAAGGGGAATCTGCATATCTCTTCATAGCTCCTGCTGGGTAACCTCAGGAAGAGGCTTAATTAGCACCTCCTTAGATCCAAGAGCCAGTGTACCCAGTGGTCAGAGTGGGACCACCCAGATTACAACTCCTCAGATTCATAAGGAACACACTCAGGGGGCAGACTCAGTGAGCACCAAAGCCCCACTGAAGCAAGTCTTGCCCCAGAAGGGTGTCTTCAGCACAGAAGTTCTCCCACTGCAGACACAGCTGATTCTCACTGCCAATTGGCCTGGAGGTCAATTCCTCCCAGTGACACCTAAAACAATCAAGGCATAACTACAACAAGACTGTGCACAAAGCCCACAAGGGGGTGCACCAAGAGTGTCCACCTCAGGTAACTGGGGAGGCTGAGCCACTGGGCCCTGTAGGACACCTAGCACACAAAACCACTCTACCAACACAGGGAAGCAGACAAAATGCGAAGACAAAGAAACAGGTCACAAATGACAGAAATGGAGGACAGCAAACGACTGGATATAGAGTTCAAAACCACGGTTCTAAGATTTTTCAAGAATTTTATGGAAACCGCCGATAAATGTATTGAGATCCTTAAGAAATCTAGTGAGACCCTCGATGTTGTGATAAAGGACCAACTAGAAATTAAGCATACACTGACTGAAATAAAGAATATTATACAGACTCCCAACAGCAGACCAGAGGATCGCAAGAATCAAGTCAAAGATTTGAAATACGAAGAAGCAAAAAACACCCAACCGGAAAAGCAAAATGAAAAAAGAATCCAAAAATACGAAGATAGTGTAAGGAGCCTCTGGGACAACTTCAAGCGTACCAACATCAGAATTATAGGGGTACCAGAAGAAGAGAGAGGGCAAGATATTGAAAACCTATTTGAAGAAATAATGACAGAAAACTTCCCCTACCTGGTGAAAGAAATAGACTTCCAAGTCCAGGAAGCGCAGAGAACCCCAAACAAAAGGAATCCAAAGAGGACCACACCAAGACACATCATAATTAAAATGCCAAGAGCAAAAGACAAAGAGAGAATCTTAAAAGCAGCAAGAGAAAAAAAGTCAGTTACCTACAAGGGAGTACCCATACGACTGTCAGCTGATTTCTCAACAGAAACTTTATAGGCTAGAAGGGAGTGGCAAGAAATATTCAAAGTGATGAATACCAAGAACCTACAACCAAGATTACTTTACCCAGCAAAGATATCATTCAGAATTGAAGGTCAGATAAAGAGCTTCACAGATAAGAAAAGGCTAAAGGAGTTCATCACCACCAAACCAGTATTAAATGAAATGCTGAAAGGTATCCTTTAAGAGGAAGAAGAAGAAAAAGGTACAGGTACAAATTATGAACAACAAATACACATCTATCAACAAGTGAATCTAAAAATCAAGTGAATAATCTGATGAACAGAAAAAAAAAAAAAAAGAAAAGTTAGGTACATGCCCAAGAGCAAGTGGTGGAACTTAGTAAGTGCTTTGCAACAAAAGACTGTAATTTTCATACTGGAACAATTACAAAGGAAAATCCATAAAAGTTCCTATGCTCTCAGCATATCCACCCCTGCCGCCCATCAGTATCACCAACCTCCAACAGATTTCCTCTGTGGCACTTCCTATCCCTTACCTCTCAATTAGCTGTTTCCCCAAAACAATCTTGGTCCCTTCAACCTTGATAAGTTCTTCATTATCATTATGAATGACTGTCTTTTCCAACTCCTCTTCCTGTTCCTCTGTCATGGCAACAGGATTGGAAGGTGGAGCATTTGTTTGATAATAGAGGGGGCAGAATTTGTTTGTCCTCATGTGCCCAATGGCTCCACAAGCCCCACATTTCAGCTGCAGGAGGAAAAGTACCAATGTCAAAGGTAAGCAGGCTGCATGATGTTAGCTTTAAGAAATCTATACAATTTGGGTAGGTCAGCCTATGATCTTTCTGGAATAAAATTAACTTAATTTCAATGAAAATTATTTTGCATAGAGAAATAAAGTTCAACAAAAGTCTGCTAAAAACATACATACAAGGCAAGAGAGAGACAAAGGCAGGATCAGAACTTTGGTTTGAAAAGAACTGTTAAACACCTTCAACCAGAGGCATTGGACAAAAGTGCATATGTATGGAAAGGGCACATTAAAAAAATACAGAGAAAGAACATTTCTATAAAAATCAAGAAAGAAAACGAAGAGGATTTCCACTTCCAACTTAAGTTATAAACTATGAAAATAGTAAATGTACAGAAGAAAGTCTGTTGGAAGCCCAAGGCTGCACTCGGCAACACAGGCAGCCAGCATGGGCATATTCCCATCTGTTTTGCAATTGACCGCATGTTCATCTGTGAAATGGGGTCAATGCTGTATCATGTTTACATAAAATCACATACATTAAAATACTTTATTGACCTCAGGTTAACAGCAGTTTAAACTTGTTGAAAATTTTAGTTTATAAAGTGCTTCCCACGTATTATATCACTTAGTACCACAGTACTGTGAGATAGGTATTTTATAGAAGAAAAAACAGGTTTGAAAAGGTTAAGATCACAGAGCTATTAGATGGCAACCAGACTTGAATCTAGATCTTCTGTATGCAAATCCCCGGTTCTTTCCACTGTATCACAGTTGCCTCATTTTATGGTAAATATTACAATTAAACTGCATAGTAATATCTAGAATCCTACCTAAGTTATGCAAAGCAATATGTATTTTATATTTATTTCTGTTGCTTCTTTTAATATATACAATTTAAAAACAAGACATGTGTGTGTATAAATGCTCATATGTACATAAATACACGTTAAAAAATCTTGCCCTAGCCAGTTTGGCTCAGTGGATAGAGCGTCAGCCTGCAGACTAAAGGGTCCCATGCCCGGGTTGCAGGCTTGATCTCCGGTGGGGGGTGTGCAGGAAGCAGCCAATCCATGGTTCTCTCTCATCATTGACATTTTTATCTCTCTCCCCCTCTCTAAAATCAATTAAAAAAAATTTTTTTAAATCCACCAAACCTATTTCAACTCCTAGAAAATATTTCCAATGGATGAGGTATGAAATGACACCCAATGGCACTAGATTAGGTCTGGTGGTTTTGGTACCAGTCATACTAGTACTGAAAACACCCAAATAACCATGTCAATTCAGACTAGCTTTCAACAATACTGCCTTCCCAGTAAGGGAGGATCCAAAAGGTAGGGGGAAAAGTATGCTTTCTTTCTTTGCTTTGTTAATTATGATCATACCACATTATACTTACTTTTAGGTCAGGACGCTCCTTCAACTTTTTTGGCTTTTTCTCAGGAGGACCCTTAAGCTTCTCCTTCTCCTGGTTCCGCTTAAGCCGCCTCAGCTGCTCTTGAATCCTCCGCCGTTCTTTTCGCATCTCTTCTCGATGCTGTTCATCAAAAAGGGCAAATTTTCGACTAAATAACAGGAAAGGGGGTGTAAAAAAAATCATAGGACCATAAGCAAACCTAAACCAAGCAGACTGTTCTAATAGCTAAACATCTCCAAACTAAAGTAATCCATCCATACTAAAATAAAAGAGGTCGCCTGGCATTCCCATCTCCCCCACTCATCAGCCTTTTAGTTGCAGAGTGACACCTCTCTCAGAATGAGAGTAATCCCTAAGATTTCTGCCAGCCAACCAACTAACCAAAATGCAAAGTACTCAGGTAGAACTGAAAATACGTCTTTGTTTTGTGGCAAATTTTGAATTCTCCCTGTGATTTGGCACTACTCGAACCCAAAGATCTAAAAGGCAAGATGGTTCCCTATTAGTGGACTTCCAGGGACAACTATGCAGAATCCTATCACTAAAAATCATGCCCTAACTGGTTTGGCTCAGTGGATAGAGTGTCAGCCTGCGGACTCAAGGGTCCCAGGTTCGATTCCAGTCAAGGGCATGTACCTTGGTTGCGGGTACATCCCTAGTAGGGAGTGTGCAGGAGGCAGCTGATCGATGTTTCTCTCTCATCGATGTATCTAACTCTCTATCCCTCTCCCTTCCTCTCTGTAAAAAATAAAATATATTTTTTTAAAAATCAAGCACTCACCCTCACTCCCATTCCCCACCATTATCATTCTTAATCAAAGTGGAAAGTGGTGAGATAAACTCACATGAACTCCTCATCTTTTGTAGTCCGTATGCGCACATAGGCATCTATGACAGCTGGCTCTCGGACCGTCTCACAGCGAACATATTCTTTCCCCTCTTCATCTCGAAATGTGCGATAAATCTTGAGACAACGGCCAGTGGCAGAAGAGTTCCGGCTAGTCACAGAAGCCGTATCATCATCTCTGTGATTGTTTCCTGCTGCTGCCGAACCTGCTGCTGCAAGGCAGAAAAAGATTTCCACACATTCCCCCTACCACTCAAATGTCCATTTTCTTGGGGTTGAGAGAAAACCTCGAAGCTCAACATGCCACAAAACTATGGTTCTACAGAAAGTATAAAAGTTCCCACCAGCCCTCAAATATACTGACATGTCCTTTCCTGACTTCATTTTACCATTGCCAATGTTTCCATTTTTTTAAGTACAAAGTTCTGAAAGGACTTCAATGAACTACATCTTCAGCCTTAACCCTCTCTCTCAGTATCTACATCCAAGTTTTCAACTGCCTGCTTGAAATCCATACTGGGAAGTGTCATGGGGATCTCTAATTCCACACATTACACCTTTCCTTCTTAATACTACTTCTTTCTTTGTTATTTACTACTTTAATCAATGGTACCACCATCTTTCTAGCAAGCCTAGAGTGAAATTTTAAGGTCACCTTGGTTCTTCTCTTCTCATTCTAGTATCCATATCCCAAACCAGTTCAGGCTTTGATCATCCCCAGACTCATTTTCTGCAATTTTTGATTGGTTATTTTAAACCCTTTTTAGAATCTAGAACTCGTTTCAGAATCTTCTGATATTCATGGATCTTCTCCTCAGAAAAGGCACATTTGCACAGAATTTTACATGTAATTTCTGAGGGTTCAAGAACCCCCCCAAATTCATCCATGGATTCTGTATTAAAAACTCTTACCCTCTAGGATGAATGCCCAGAAAGCTCACTTGATGGACATAGCCCTGGCTTGACCAGGCCTGACACAGACAGAAGCAGTTAATAGATTGGCAGTATCTCTTCAATTTGTGCCCTACAGACAAACCTAGAGACCAATTTTCAGTGCTATCTACCTCATCTACAGGCTTTTCTACACTCATCCCCTGCTATTTCTGCCTCTGGTTTTGCCTCACTTATTAGTCTTGTTATTTATACTTTTTCAATCCTCTTTTTGTCTGTCTGTGAAGCCACTACTCTCACCCAGTAGCATCCTCTGTAGTTCCTTCCGCTCCTGCTGCTCCGGTTCCCGTGACAGCTGAGAGCTGGTTTTCTTATTCTGCAACATGCTCTCTATAGCCTTCCCCATTTCTTCAAAGTCACTGTCTTCAGCTGAGCTGCTATCTGTATCAGTTGATAAGACTTCAGTTGATGACAAAACCCTAAAAAGAGAAAGAAATGTTAAAGACAAGGGAAAATATGAAAGTGTAGAAAAAGCTGAACATATACAGTTTAGGCAAGAGTAGGAAATTGGAAAATCAACTTTAAAAAGAAATACTCAAAATCCACTAATTCATGGGACCCTACCAAAAAAGCTTTACAAAATTTTCCTAGCCTGGCCAGTGTGGTTCAGTGGTTGAGCATTGACCCATGAACCAGGAGGTCGCTGGTTCGATTCCCTGTCAGGGCACATTGCCCGGGTTGTGGGCTCAATCTCCAGTAAGGGGTGTGCAGGAGGGCAGTCAATCGATGATGTTTCTCTCTCACTGATGTTTCTGTCTCTCTATCCCTCTCCCTTCCTCTCTCTCTCTAAAAATCAATAAAAACATATTTTAAAAAAATTTTCCTAGACATTTGGTCAATAAGGCAAGTTTGAAATACAAAGTAGTACAGCATTTCATATTCAGAATTCCTGGAGAAAGCCTGAGAAACAAATTAGCACATTGCCCATTTTTAATAGGGCATTACCATCCTCACCAGTAAGCCTTCAGACAAAAACACAACTGTCCCTTATCACCATTGTGGTGTCTGCCAGGTCCAAGTAGACCACAAAAGTTGCCATGGAACCAAAGCTCAAACCTAGTATGTCTTGCTATTCAAAATCTTTGCCAAGTTGGTTTGAAGGAAGTATTCTAGCAGTATTATGAACAGATACCACACTGAAATCTCAGACACCTGACTACCTAAGTCACATTACTAGGTGACCTCCTATTCATTATAAAATAGTGTCTAAGAGCTCACCACCTCTCCCAGCTTAGATTTTCTGCAGCACTACAACAACATACTTGTTTTGTAGGTCAAAGATGCGTTGACATTCCTCTTTGTAACGTTCTTGATGCTCAGCCACAGAAAGCCTTGATCCACGGGCAAATTTACTCATTGGCCCTTCCCCAGAGTGGGCCTGTTCTGTTGACATGGTGCGCACCACATCAATCACTTCCCAGCGGGACAACTTTTTAATCTACAGGAGATATACACACACACACACATACACATACAAATCATTCGGAGATCTCATAGAACAAATCAAGGCACAGTGAGAGAAGTAGACAAAAAAATTTACCCTAAGTAGGTTAAACAGAAAGCTCTGGGAAAGTTAACTCCTGAAAAAGTATCCAAGATCCAGTCGGCTACAAGCTACCCCACAAAATTCTTCAGATTGTTCCTTACATCTGCCTCCTAGCTTCTCCCTCTTTATACAAAGCCCCTAGGAGCATTTAAGTTTCCTCTTCCACACCCACCTCTTCCTCAGGCATGCCAAATTTATGTAGAAGTTGCTTGGCGTTTTTCAAAGAGAGGCGACGGAGGTCTGCATCTGTTCCTGTCACTGTTTTCTTCACTGGCTGAGGCTCTTTATCATCCTACCGCAAAAACAGAACAAAACAGGTAAGAATCCCAGTAAGTTTAACTCCTTATAATAGGATCTAAGTTCATCCTGTCAACATAATTGCTTTCCAGATCCTCCATCCCATTCATCTCCACTATTTAACCTCCATTTCTTTCTCCCCTAATTTTCGCCTTCTAGAAATTCAGTCTCACCTTCTGTTGTGTTGGTTTGTTTGGAATCTTCACATAGGAAAATCCTTCGCCACACCCTGTGGGATCTGCCACCCCAGTCACCTGCAAGCGACACTTGCCCTTCATGGCAGCAATGAAGGCCCTTGTGGTGTTCCAAGGAGCAGTGCGAACCTGAGGTATAGAAAAAGATCCTAAAGGCTACAGGAACTTTTGCTCTATATCTAACCATACTTAGATGGTTGGAATGATTACAATAACGTACAATTTGATGCTTGCTTAAACTGTCGTCAAAGTACAATAGTTACATAAAGTTACCCAGTACTCAGCTTTTTCTTCTTTCCTATGGTACTTAAAACATGTTATTAAATAGAGGTCAAGATATCAAACAGCGTGAGGAGGAATATGTGGTACAGTGATACCCTTTAGCACCATATCTCTTGGGCTTAACTGAGAGTTTTCAGACACTGTTACCCACACCCCTTCATGATGTACAAAGACGTAAGTTAGATTGGTGATTTTATTTGATTGTCCAATTGCTCAAATGGCTTTAGAATGAATGACCTATATAATCTTATAATCAAATGATAAGTATGCTTTACAAAGGACCAGCCCCAACCCCAGCAGCACTAAACCAAAGTCCATTCCACCTCTGCCACTGTTTCGGTCAAAAAGGCCTGTCCTCGCCCTAGCCGGTTTGGCTCAGTGGATAGAGTGTCAACCTGCGGACTGAAGGTTCCCGGGTTCAATTCTGGTCAAGGGCACATGCCCTGTTGTGGGCTCAATACCTAGTAGGGAGCATGGAGGAGGCCGCCAATCAATGATTCTCTCATCATTGATGTTTCTATCTCTCTCTCCCTCTCCCTTCCTCTCTGAAATCAATAAAAATATATTTTAAAAAAGGTCTGTCCTCTCCTAGGACTCTAAATAGTGTTTACCAACCCCAGAAAACAATCAGGGAATTAAGACAAGTGGAATGTGCTTGTCTACACAGGTCAGTCAGAGTACATGATTAGCTGGAAAGTGGCCAATTCTCTATTCATGATTCAATTTTGAAGGCTATTCAATAGAATCCTTAATTTCTGAAACTCTTAGGACATCCAGTCATTTTTCACTCCAAACTCAAAGAAATAGCACATCAATGCTTCTTTATTCATTGAATCACCTCATCTACAATCGTTCCCTCAGTTATTGATTGAATATCTACCACATGCCAGCAATATTTTTTCATGAACCTCTTATTAATGAGGAAGAGACAGTCAACCAACCAAATTCAACATTGCATGATCAGAACTATGATAGGAAAGAAAAGTATTATCCTATATAATAAAAGCCTAATATGCTAAGTGTCCAGTTGACCATTCAACCAAAGCGTAATATGCTAATGATATGCTAAGGCCACTCAACTGCTTGCTATGATGTACACTGACCACCAGGGGACAGAAGCTCCTACTGGTACGTTAGCTTGCTGGGGTCTAGAAGCTCTTTCATTATATAGGCATAGCTTTCCTCAGTTAATTATTTAAGTACTAGAGGCCCAGTGCACAAAAATTTGTGTATTCAGGGGGGTCCCTCAGCCCGGCCTGTGACCTCTCGCAATCTGGAACCCCTCGGGGATGTTGGAGAGCCAGTTTCAGCCCAATCACGCAGGCCAGGCCAAGGGACCCCACTGGTGCACGAATTCATGCACCAGGCCTCTAGTATGTACATAAAGAAGGGAAGGTTGATGATCCAATCTAAATGAAGGGTGAGAATAGGAGCAAGAGTTAGGGAAAGCTTCCAAGAGAATGTAATTTGTATATGAAAGTCAAATGGTAGAAGAGTGGAGAGAAAAATATTCCTGGCATAGGCAACAGCAGTTACAAAAACCTAGAAGCCAACAGAAAGAAATTTATGGAACTGATTTGAGTTTTAGTATGTTTGCAGCTTAGAGTACAAGATGGGTAACGTTACAGGAGATGAGAGGTTAGAGTTATATACACAGCACAAGTCATATAAATCCTTGTAAATCATGTTAAGCACTTCTTCCTGAAAGAAAAAAGGCCCCAAAGAATGTCTTTGGGCAAGAAAGCAGTATGATGAAATTTTTGTTTTAAAAGATTATTCAACTTTTTAACAAATGTGCTAGATTTATTGGACATGCATTTACATGCAAAAAAGAACCTTAATCTATCCCATGTACCCTACCTACACAAAACTAATTCAAACATTAAGATATAAAACAGTAAAACTTTTAGAAGAAAACATAAGATAAAATCTTTATGATCTTTCTCAGATATAACACCAAACCTATGAGCAACAGAGAAGACAGACAAATTGGACTTCTGCTCTTCATAAGACACTGTTACGACAATTAAAAGAGCTACAGGCCCTTTCCAGGTAGCTAAGTCGGCTAGAGCACTGTCCCAATACACCAAGGTTGTGGGTTCGATCTCTGGTCAGGGCATATACAAGAATCAACCAAAGAATGCATAAATATGTAGAACAATAAATCCACATTTCTCTCTCTCTCTCAATGATTCTCTCTCATAATTGACGTTTCTAGCTCTCTCTCTCTGTCCCTTCCTCTATGAAATCAATAAAAACATTTAAAAAAGTGAATCAGCCCTAGCCAGTTTGGCTCAGTGGCCTGTGGGCTGAAGGGTCCCGGGTACGATTCCGGTCAAGGGCACGTGCAGGAGGCAACCAATCTATGTGTTTCTCTCACATCAATATTTCTGTCTTTCCCTCTTTAAAAATCAATGAAAAAATATCCTTGGGTATTAAAAAAAAAAAAAAGAATCAAACACCTAAACATAAGAACTAAAAGCATAAAACTCTTAAAAAGAAAACAGGGAGAATAATTCATTACACTGGATTTGGCAATTATTTCTTGGATGCTGAACAAAAATAAAATTAGATAAATTTGACTATATCAAAATTAAAAACATCTCTGCATCAAAGGACACAACAGAGTGAAAAGGCAACCTATAGAATGAAAGAAAATATTTGTGTATCACATCTAATGCAAGGTTAATATCCAGGAACTCCTAGTCCTGCCCTAACCGGTTTGGCTCAGTGGACAGAGTGTCGGCCTGTGGACTGAAGGATCCCAGGTTCGATTCTGGTCGGGGGCATGTACCTTGGTTGTGGGCACATCCCCAGGAGGGGGTGTGCAGGAAGCAGCTGATCGATGTTTCTCTCTCATTGATGTTTCTAACTCTATCCCTCTTCCTCTCTGGAAAAACTCAATAAAATATACTGCGGGGGGGGCGGGGGGGGACCCCCTCCTAGTCCTGGCTGGTGTGGCTCAGTTGGTGGGAGCATCACTCCATATACCAAAAAGTCACAGTTCAATTCCTGATCAGGGCACATACCCAGGTTGTGAGTTTGACTCCCAGTGTAGGTGAGTATGGGAGATGACTGATCAATGTTTTTTTTTTGCTCCCCCCCCCCAACCCTGGCACTCTCTCTAAAGATCAATTAAAAAAAAAACTACACTCAACAACAAAAAACAAACAACCCAATTCAAAAATGGGCTAAGGATGTAAATAGACACTTCTCGAAAGACATACAAAAGGCCAACAAGCACATAAAAAGATGCACATGAACATCACTATTCATTAGAGAAATGTAAATCAAAACCCCAAGGAGGCAGTCGGCAGGGGTCAGTGGTTGAGCATCGACCTATGTACCAGGAAATCTTGGTTTGATCCCCCATCAGGGCATATGCCCAGGTTGTGTGCTCGATTCCCAATGTGGGGCGTGCAGGAGGCAGCCAATCAATGATTCTCTCTCATCACTGATGTTTCTATCTCTCTCTCCCTCTCCCTTCCTCTCTGAAATCAATAAAAATATATCTTAAAAAAACCAATGAGATACCACCTCACACCCAATAGGATGGCTACTATAAAAAAAACAACACAGTAACTAACAAGTGCTGGCAAAAAGTGTGAAATAACTGAAACTCTTACATACCATTGATAGGAACGTAAAATAGTGCAGCTGCTTTGAAAAACAGTATGGATGTTCCTCAAAAAAACAAAAATGGAACTACCATATGATCTAGTAATCCCACTTCTGGGTATATATGCAAAAGAATTCAAAGCAGGTTTTGAACAGATATCTGCACACCCATGTTCATAGCAGAACTATTCACAATAGCCAAGAGATGGAAACACCTGTCCATCGATGGATGAATAAAGAAACAAAATGTAGCATATACATACAATGAAATATTTAGCCTTAAAAAGAAAGAAAATTCTGACACAGACAAATCTTGAGGATATTATGCTACAGAAAATAAACAGTCACATAAAAACCAAAACTGTATGATTCCACTTAGGTGAAGTACCAAAAGTAGTAACATTCATAGAGACAGAAAGTACAATAGTGGTTGCCAGGGGCTGGAGAAGGGAGGACTGGGAAGTTATTGTTTAATGGATACTAGAGTTTCAGTTTTACAAGATGAAGAGTTCACCCTGGCCAGTTTGGCTCAGTTAGTTGGGCACTGTCCCATGTACCAGGAGGTTGCCAGTTTCATTCTAGGTCAAGGGCACATGCCCTGGTTGTGGGCTGGATCCCCGGTAGGGAGTGTGCAGCTGGCAGCTGATTGATGTGCTCTCACATCAATGTTTCTCTCCCCCTTCCTCTCTCTCTCAAAATCTAAATTATTCTTTTTTTAAAATATTATTTTTTAAATATATTTTTAAAATATATTTTACAGAGAGGAAGGGAGAGAGATAGAGAGTTAGAAACATCGATGAGAGAGAAACATCGATCAGCTGCCTCCTGCACACCTCCTACTGGGGATGTGCCCACAACCAAGGTACATGCCCTTGACCAGAATCGAACCTGGGACCTTTCAGTCCACAGGCTGATGCTCTATCCACTGAGCCAAACTGGTTAGGGCTAAATTATTCTTTTAAAAAATGAAGTTCTGGAGATTGGCTGTACAACAATGTAAATGTACTAACACTACTGAACTGTATACACTTAGATTAAGATCGTAAATTTTATATAACATATATTTTAACACAATTAAAAGGATGTATACTATATGATTTCATTTATCTAAAATTCTAGAAAACTAAAACTAATCTATAGTGACAGAAAGCAGATTAATAGTTGTCAGGGTATAGGGAGGGTGGAGAAAAGAGTGAAAAGGATTTCAAAGGGGCACTAAGATGAAGATTTCATAGGTATAAACATACATTAAAACATATCAAATAATATACTTTAAATATGTGCTGTTTATTCAATGTCAATCATATCTCAATAAGGCTGTTTTTTAAAAGGATAAATGGGAGTCCTAACTGGTTTTGCTGAGTGGCTAGAGAGTCAGCCTGCAGACTGAAGGGTCCTGGGTTCGATTCCGGTCAAGGGCACATGCCCGGGTTTCACTGTTTTCTTCACTGGCTGAGGCTCTTTATCATCCTTCTGTTGTGTTGGTTTGTTTGGAATCTTCACATAGGAAAATCCTTCACCACACCCTGTGGGATCTGCCACCCCAGTCACCTCCAAGAGACACTTGCCCTTCATGGCAGAAATGAAGGCCCTTGTGGTGTTCCAAGGAGCAGTGCGAACCTCATCATCAATCTTCACCTGGAAATCTTCCTCGTTTTCTTCTTCTGGAGCAAAAAAGGACTTCTCACCATAGCCAGCATCCTGGAAGAGGACAAATCCATCCATAAATCAAGCAATAAGTTAAAAAACACAAGTTTCACTGAATACCAAGTACAGAATATCAAAGCCCAGTCTGCATACAGAATAGATTTTGCATAGTTTTTGCTCTATCTACCACCATTTTACATTCTTAGGCTATCTATATATATAAAAGTGTAAGTGACCGAACGACTGGTCGACATGACATGCACTGACCACCAGGAGGCAAACATTCAACGCAGGAGCTGCCCCATGGTGGTCAGTGCGCTCCCACAGCCAACCTCCTGTGGCGCCCCTCACCCCCCACCGGCCAACCTCCCATGGTCCCTATCCCTGGCCGGCTGAACCTTCTGCGGTCCCTCCCCCCAGCCAACCTCCCGTGGCCTTGATCAGCTGTGATCGCCAGCCAGGCTGAGGGACCCCACCAGTGCATGTATTTGTGCACCGGGCTTCTAGTCAGAACATAAAGGAAGCTAAATAGAAATGCTCATTAACTCAGAGGGATTGAGTTGTACTATCCCACCTTAGCTAGATCTTTCATATTTTGGCCTGGTAAGCATACTGTGCTTCTTTCCCCTGCCCCCCATTTTATTCATTTACTTCTATACTGTGCTTCGTTAAACCACATGTGTAGCACCATCATCTCAGCCCACTTGGAAAGATTCTGGAAGACAACTGAGAAGTACTTTCCCTGCTTACATACCTGTCTTGTAAAGAACATAGTTTAAAGTCACCACCCAATGGATGAGCAACCATTTTCAAGGCAAAACAATCTGCCTTAAGTCCCTCATTAAGCTGTCCCACCGATATTTAGCTACACTGTAGTTTTCTCCAGAACTGATACACCTCATACAGCTAGAATTTTCAAATAACTGATAATAATCTATTAACAATCATTTCTAAACCAGTGAAAATAGTCTTCATCCTCATATCTCTGAAAAAACCCACAGGCATAGGCAGTACCCAAAAGGAAGATGTTCACCTTGAGTCGCTGCTCTGCAGCTATCATACTGTAATAAGCACAGCACTGCTCTGGAGACACCATAGCTCTGATCTCCTCTTCAGTTGGTAAACGAAAATCAGACTTCAGCACCCACCAATTTGAGTCCATCCCTAGAAAAGATACAGAAAGAATAAGACTGTTCTGACTTCCAAAAGCCCTTTTATTGACAGCAACAGGGATAGTAAACCAAGACTGAACCAGGCAATGTTCTAGGAGGTACCAGGCCTAGCCACAGTTAGCATGACTAGGCAAGAAAATCCCTACTGCTAGGTTTCCTACATCTCATATTAAGACATCCACCGCCCTAGATGGTTTGGCTCAGTGTTGGAGCGTTGGCCCACAGACTGAAGGGTCCCGGGTTCGATTCTGGTCAAGGACACATACCTGGGTTGCACGCTCGATCCCCGTCCCTGGTCGGGGCTCATGCAGGAGGCAACCAATCGATGTGTCTCTTTCACTTCAATGTTTCTCTCTGTCTCTCCCCCTCCCTTCTACTCTCTCTAAAAACCAATGGAGAAAATATCCTCGGATGATGATTAACAACAACAACAACAGAAAGATATACACCACTTTGAATTTCCTAACAGGGAAATCAAAATGCAATCCCAGCTTCCATAAGTAAAAGATCTGCTACCTCCTCCTTTTGATGACTATCAATTTCTATCTATTTTATTAGCCATATGCTTATTCTTTAACTAAAAGCCCTAATTCCTTTTTTGGAAAGAGGCAGAAAGGAAAAATAATCAGTCACAACTGATGACCTGTGCGTTTGAAGTCAGCACAGAGCTTTAGCCTCTTCCGGAGGCTGCTTTCTGAGTGAGAGGGAAAGGCTCTTGTTATATCTTCCATTCGGATCCGCCGTGGCCGATCTGCACTCTTCCAGAAGAGGCGGTAAATAAAAACCTGCCCAACGAACCAAATTTTTTTATGTGGCAAAGTAAAGAATAACAGTCACCAGGAACCCTCCCTCTACTACACCCCTATGTGTTTTGATTTTTCCTGATGTGCCCCCAAATACACATACCCTTTTATGTGTATCCTGATCCCCTCCTTATCCTCTCCTTCTTACCTGGAGAAAATCTCGAATATGTGTATTGGCCCTTTTGGAGTTGGGCCCAGGAACTTTAAACAAGGGGCACTGCTGGCCAACCACAAAGATATCCACTAATTCCCGAATGTAGTAACCTTGCCTTGTCCGAATGATAAGGAAATCAGTTTCTGGCATCTTATGAAGATAAATTGGGGCACGAAAAAGATTGTTCTCAAACGCCTAACAAAAGTAAAAACACAAAAATTATATATACACACACACACACACACACACACACACCCTAGGAAATTTAGTCAATAAAGGAAAACCACAGTAATTTGCTCTCATCCCCATTATGCCATCCACCCAGCAATATAAACAAATTATAATATGGAACATCAAATGGGATTAGACAGATAATTTCCCCCCACTGGTTATTTTTAAAAATCAGTAGTGGGGAAACTAAAGGATTTGGATTCAAATGACATTGACTGCTCTGCTACTATTCACTATATGATGTCAGATAAGTTAATATCTCTAGCTTAATTTTCCTCATATACAAAACTGAGAAATTGAAAAAGCCTAACACCTTACCGGATTGCTACAAAGATTACATATGAAAGTCACTTTAAAAACTAACAAGTACTATGCTATCTACCCTAGACCCCAGCATAGACCCTGACATAATACAGGTGAGATCAAAACATTTGTTAAATAATTTTTTTAAAAACCAACAAAAACAACTAATAAAATAGGAAGTGTGCTAGAAAACACATTAAACACATAAGACAAAAACATTTGAGCTTGTTTAAGTAGCAACCAGATAGGATCACCTGTAACAAGAAGCCTGTGATTTTAAGGAAAGACTTCTCAGAAAATCAGAAAAATGGGACAGAAAGATCTTCAATATATGGGTGTATGATAAGAAAATTATAAATGTGAAATGTAGAGAGAAAAAAACTATAGAAGATAAAAAAAAAAGTATCTTTAAGAAACTACAAAAGCCACAAATGAAGGGGATGGATTGATTGAAAATCTCAAAAGGAAGTTACAAGATGAGAATGCCAGGAACAATATAAAAATTACTAGAGGCCCGGTGCACAAAAATTCATGCA
>NW_005368381.1:564579-574157 GCF_000412655.1 Myotis brandtii | reverse complement strand
CCTTCCCTCAACCCTACCTGTGCCCTCTCGCAGTCCAGGACCCCTTGGGGGATGCCCAACTGACGGCTTAGGCCTGCTCCCCGGGGGAATCAGGCCTAAGCTGGCAGTTAGACATCCCTCTGGCAGCCCAGGAGCCGTTAGTCGGACATGCTTAGCACTGTCGCAGAGGCAGGAGAGGCTCCCTCTACCGCCCCTGTGCCGGCCAGCCATGAGCCGGCTTCTGGCTGAGCGGCACTCCCTCTGTGGAAGCACACTGACTACCAGGGGGCAGCTTCTGAGTTGATCGTTTGCCCCCTGGTGGTCAGTGCATGTCATAGCGACTGGTCATTCTGCCGTTAGGGTCAATTTGCATATTACCCTTTTATTATATAGGATACTCAAAATATGGTGGGAAATGGACTATAGATGTAAAGGATAAAGAAAAAAAGGCTTTGAAGAGGCTTTAGAAAAATAAGCAATAATAATAATGAACTCAGTACAAGAGTAGGGAAAATATTAAGAGTGCTAAGAAAAAAGGAGTGGAGAAAAAAAGGAAAGTGCTAGAGATTTCCTCACATGACACTTCCCCTTAATAAAATATGTAAAAGCTAGGTTACCAGAGGGCCTGTCTACATCTATCAGAACAAAGGGGGTAAAAAAACAACACTTTACTATGTGGCTGAGGACTATAAGGTTCAGGTGTGGTTCAATACTCAAAATGACAACTAATACAATTAAAACATACCAATTTTACACATACAAAATTAACTACAGTAAATTATCAATCCAAGGTTTATTTGCCTATGCCACCCAGATGCTTCTGGACTTCTTATCCAGTGTGTCTCTTCAAAAAACTATTTTAAATTTATTTTATGAATGGCATGATTAGGAGCCAGTTTTAATAAAAAGATCAAAACATTATTTGGATTATAATGAACTTCCCCATATTTGGTGTAAGAGTAGTTATTTGAGATTACTAGCTACTCATTTGTCAATTTCCTTAGGAAAGAATTATAACAGGAAAGAATTCCTCACCTGCAGCAACTGGCCAGGATGGAGAGAACCCAGAAAAGGAGAGGTATGGCAGTAAACAGTTTCTCCATATTTACAATCTGGGGCCCCGGGATCTTTTCCAGGTTTCTATAAGGAACACAGCAGACCCAGTCACTACCACAGATTATCAATAAACCTGCAAAAATAATTCATGAGCATGGCATTTTACTAATATTACGAACTACAAAAAGATACCATTCTTTTCTCTCAAGAAGTTTATAGTATAAAAAAGACAAAATATATGTTCACAGATTTTTTTTAAAATATATATTTTATTGATTACAAAGAGAGAGAAAGGGAGAGGGATAGAGAGTTAGAAACATCGATGAGAGAGAAACATCGATCAGCTGCCTCCTGCACATCCCCTACTGGGGATATGCCAGCAACCAAGGTACATGCCCTTGACTGGAATCAAACCTGGGACCCTTCAGTCCGCAGGCCGATGCTCTATCCACTGAGCCAAAACGGCCAGGGCAATGTTCACAGATTATTAATAAAGATATTCTGAGCAGAGACTCACCCGCTTATAATAGTTTTTTATCTTGGTTGCCATGCCAACCTGCATCATTAATGGTCCATTTTCCTCACTGTATTCTGCTAGAATAAGATCTCCATCTTTGCCTGTGAGGTCCTGAGATGTGCGCATAAAAAACATCTCTCCACCACCTGAAGCTTGCCTCTCTTGTTCTCTCATCTGCCCAGAACAAAGAAATACAGTCCAGCTCCTCATAGAATAATACACATTGACATAGTTCATTCCAAGACAATGACACCAAAAACAATTTACCTTGCCTTTTCTTCAATTGAAAAAAAAATTCAAACACATGAACATTTATTATCCCACATCCTAGATACAAATGTTTATATTTTTGCCATGTTTTACCTGTAACTATCTCTCTACAGATTTTGCTGAACCACTTTTGAAAGCTGCAGTCATCATTGACACTTCACGCTTAAGTATTTTCATATGCATCTCCTAAGAATAAGGATATTCTCCTAAATACCAAAAACATTCTATCACATCTGAGAAAATAAACAATAATCCCCTAATATCATCTAATATCCAGTCCATTTCCCCAATTAATACTTTAATGTTAACTTTTATAACTATTTTTTCTAAATAGGATTCAATCATACCTTAGCCTTCTCTCTTAAGTGCTTTAGCAAGGGTTGGACTGAGTGGGGACCTGGCTGAGACAATGCCCCAAAGGAGTACTTCTTCAGAGCTGGGCGATGGAATTGCCGGAGTTTGAGGGACCCCATATGGGTGGGAAAGAAGGGCTGCCGTAATTCCACAGCAGGAATTGAGTGCTAAGACAGAAAATACAAGGATTCAAATTAAATACTAACTCCAACCTAGGCAAGATTGACTCATATGCCCCATCAGAACCAAGCAGTGATTCCCATCCTCCACAGAAAAAATGCTTTTACCTGGATACTATTTCCTCCGAAAGTGCCTCGAAGACCCTGTTGCTTAGGATAGTAATATTCATCATTGGAGAGATTCCACGGATCTTTCACTTCTGGCTGAGACATGTTCTAATGACAGGTCATCAAATAAACCTTAGTCAGACTCCCTTTCTCCATTACCTTTCTTTGTTCTTCGAAACACTAACACCCTTTTCCCTTCACAGACCTGCTGTGGTTCCTCCTTGATGACTCCTGTTTTCCCTAAGAGAATTCGACTCTTCTTTAGAGATGATTCCTTTTTACTCTCCTTGGAGGGGGAGTTAGATGTGGCCTCTTCCTTCTCATCAGGAATTTCTGAGGATGAAACAAAATCACTCTGGAGTTGCTATCTCTGATGATTCACCTTTCCTACTGATGACCTTGCATTCCGAACCAGATCTCTTACCCCACCCCAGACCATTTCTACTGCATGATTCACTCTAACCCAGCGGTTCTCAACCTGTCGGTCGAGACTCCTTTGGGGGTCGAACGACCCTTTCACAGGGGTCGCCTAAGACCATCGGAAAACACATATATAATTACATATTGTTTCTGTGATTAATCACTATGCTTTAATTATGTTCAATTTGTAACAATAAAATTGGGGGTCACCACAACATGAGGAACTGTATTAAAGGGTCGCCGCATTAGGAAGGTTGAGAACCACTGCTCTAACCAAACTATACTCCTGACATATCAAAAGTACTACTTTCCAACATTTCTACCTTATGTGTTTTCCCTAAACAATACACAAATATCAGAAACTGACCACAACTTTGATCTCTCAAGCTGCGACCTAGAAGCTTCTAAATTTGACCTTCCCAAAACTTTTGGTTTATTCCTGCTCTTTGACATTAGCTGCAAGCTGTCAATTATGAAAGAGGAACACTGGTCCCTGCCAGTATCATACCCAAAATGAGATTCTCATCATTGGGATCAAGTGTCAAAACTGGAGGCTCCAACAGCCGGGGCATGGCCTGAGCATCCCAAATAATGTTGTCCTCCCAACGTCCATACGCCAGCTCCTCATTGTCAATGGGAAAAATGGAGTACCAAGGCTTATCATCATCCAGGGTGGCTGCAAAACCTAGTCAAAACAGAACACTCAATAGCAGACAAAACATTTATGTTCCTCTCAATCATGATTCTAGCAAAAGGAAAAGGAGCATGTTAGTAAAGTTAATCATGTGACTGAAAAGTTACTCATAGTACTAAGAAGAAACATAATCGAGTGTATTTCTCATTTTAATAAAATGTTGCAGACAAAAAGTGTTCAGTGCAGTATTTTTGTAATAGTCAAAATATGAATGACCAAATAAAGGACTGGTTAAATTACGGTAATAAATAATATGGTAAAATATGCTAATGGTGATAATAAATTAGAAATATAATAATCTTTGGTATGTTATCAAAACATCCATATAAGAATACTATACAACCAATAAAGCATTTAGATAGAATGGAAAGAAGGAAAAAACTAGTTCTTAGATTTAAAAATAAGACATTTTTTTATTTTCCTCTAAATTATAAAAGTTATCCAGGTTAACTAAGAAAAATTTGGAAACTAGAAAGTTATAAGGAAGAAAACTGAAGTTTGTGATATTACAAACCACAAATCACCACTATGAACCCCATAGTATATATTCTTTTAGTCAGCTTTCCACATTTATATAGGTTTTTTTGTTTTCATTTACAAACAGAATATTAAATGTGACTTCATATTTTTTCCATTTAAAATGAGCTTCCCTGCCCTAAACGGTTTGGCTCAGCGGATAGAGCATCAGCCTGCGGACTCAAGGGTCCCAGGTTCGATTCCGGTCAAGGGCATGTACCTTGGTTGCGGGCACATCCCCAGTAGGGGGCGTGCAAGAGGCAGCTGATCGATGTTTCTAACTATCTCTCTCCCCTCCTCTCTGTAAAAAATCAATATATTTAAAAACTAAATAAATAAAGTAAAATGAGCTTCCCATGTCATTAAACATTTCTGTGAAGAACTTTGAATGACATAGAATATTTATGTTAAGAGAAAAGCACAACATAAAAAACTGTACCTACAGAGATTAGCTTACCTACATACACACAAAGACAGAAAATCGAAAACAAAATACACCAAAAAGTTAAAAGGTGATCATCTCTGGATAGGATTACCAGTGATTTTTTTAAAATATATTTTATTCATTTTTTACAGAAAGGGAGGGAGAGGGAGAGAGAAACATCGACCAGCTGCGTCCTGCACACTCCCCACTGGGGATGCGCCCGCAACCAAGGCACATGCCCTTGGACCGGAATCGAACCTGGGACCCCTCAGTCCACAGGCCAATGCTCCATCCACTGAGCCAAACCGGTCAGAGCTACCAGTGATTTTTTAAAAATATATTTTTATTGATTTCAGAGAGGAAGGGAGAGGGAAAGAGAGATAGAAACATCAATGATGAGAATCATTGACCAGCTGCCTCCTGCACACCCCGTACTGGGGATGGAGCCTGCAACCTGGGCATGTGCCCTCGACCGGAATCGAACCTGGGACCCTTCAGTTCACAGGCCGACACTCTGTCCACTGAGCCAAACCAGCTAGGCGGATTACCAGTGATTTTTGATACTGTATTGCATTTTCAAAGTTTTCTACATGGCATATGATTTTTGTGCATACTTAAGGAGAGAAAAAGCAAATTCTAGAATGATAAAGACAAAGGGGCTTTGGAAACAAAAATAGACTATAAAGATAAAGAATCATTATAGCTCAGAAAGATCTTTAACTTCAAAGTGGTTTGCATATTTTTCTAATGATGATTCCCATCCTAGCTTATTAATTAGTATAAAAAAACTATTACAGACCAGAATCAGAGTTCAGATCCAAAACATTTCACTATACCTCAGCAGCAGCAAAGCTCACAGCTAAGCCCACTTAGGATTACTGAGATGCAGGGTAGTGTGCTGGACACAGCTGGCAAGGAAGCATACCTTGCTGAACATTGTAAGCCATGGCATTTCTAGTCATGCTGGAAGGAATCCAGCCTGCCAGGCTTGCACGCTGAGGTCTTGTCCCTTTGTGTTTGACATCCTCCCCATCCCAGATGATATCATCCTCCCAATGCAGTTGTGTCGCCATCAGGAAGTTTTCATCAGCCAGAAGATCAGTGCCACTGCTTTCCTCAAATTTCCTAAAGTCCTGTAGAAGCAGGGAAGGAACAACAAATTCCTGAATGGTCATGTGTCAAAGTTCCCACTCCAAATCCCACATCACATTCATCAAATATGGACCTTGACTTGAAAGAAAAACCTGATAATGAAGGAGTATCTGCCTCCTACTCTTAGTCTAGTATAGCACTCATTTCACAAACAGAATTCTTACAATGGGTCCTAGTTGCCAGGGTGATACACCATACCAAGCAAAAGGCTTAGACACATAAATTTCCCACCAAAGAAACCCTACCCAGTATCTTCCCAATTGAAAAGTAAAACTGATAGGACCTTCAGCACACTGATTCTTTTCTTATATACCAGTATTGCTTACCTCTATCATTCTACCTTTTATCACAGGTTCATGTTCCATCTTTCTCAGTTTGAAGCCATAGTCAAACCCACTGCCATCTTCAGGAACACCCAGCATATCATACCACAGTCGGGCAGGCCCATAACGCCACTCAGCTACTCTGGCTTTGGTATCTGTCACTTTATCTATATCTCCAGTAGACTGGGAAAACTTGGACTCCACAGGAGCCATCATTGTGATCTGCAACAGATGAAGTAGAAGGGGAAGAGGCTTTCCTAACCACAGATGTCCTAAGAGGAGTCATAAGGATACTTCTTGAACAGAACTGGAGTTAGAATTAGAATACAAACAATGAAGGTATATCATGGCACACTGCCTATCATTTAAACTTTCTTATTCACCAATGTGTATATTACCATTTGCCTGCCCCCAATACTTTTCCATTACAATAGAGAAGGAACAGCCACTGGGATTGAACCCATCATTACTTTCTGATAATCAGCACAGGACTCAGCCTGCTAAGATGTTATATCCAATTTAGACATGAGCTAGGGAGAACTCTTTTGTCCCCTTATAAGTCTTAATCCCAGGTCTCTATTTTGCCTACTTCGTCATCAGAGAGACACTGCTCTGGAGGTGGTGGTGGAGCATAGTCGTAGATCCATAAAGACTTCTGGTTGACTTCTGATTCTACTGAGCACTCCACCTCCTGAATCTGCTCTTCCTGTATCAGCTCACGGTGCTTCTTTTTCCTCTTTCTCCGAGCACTCCGCCAAACAGATGGGACATTCTTTCCTGGTCCAAAAAGACGTAGGAAGCGTAACACCTAGAACACAGAACATTTTACTATGTCAGAGATTCATGTCAGATAGAAAACAGCAGCATCTGGGTCTGAAAATTCCCTTGAGGGGTCTATTCAACCGTCAGAGAGGGATTAAGGAGTGCTGAATTCAGATTTATAACTCTATCCAAAAAAGTAAAGAAGTGTCCCTTAATAATTTGAACTAGTTCTTTTAAGACAACAAAGACAATTTATAGTGAGAACTATATAAATCACATGTACTACAATGTACACAACTTTTTTAAAAGACCTGATACAATGTCATTGAATAGGGAAACCTTTAGATCTTATCCATTCTATATTCAGCATTTTAACAACAGAATTCAGTATTGAGAAGAGGTCAGTGGTTTTCAATGTAGATATTCTCCATAAAAAGTACCTTCCCAGGCCGAAATTCTGGGAAAAGTTCTGTGGCACTCGGCAACAGCTTGGTAGCATCATGCTGCATAATCCCAGCCAACGGTAGGGTCAGCTTTCCATCCTCAGATTCTGCCTGTGTTGCTTCCTGAGGTCCCATCTCAGATTCTGAGTCAGAGGAACTACTGAAGTCCACTTTTTCTGAGGCCAAAGAGGAAGGGGCAATGATGGAGGGCAAGATGATGCCTTCTCCATCTTCAGACACTGCAACAAGGAAGAAAAACCCCCTTGGCATGTAACTGTGAGCATATTTCCTCAAATTCAGCCAACACCAACTCCAGGTACTATGCATGGCTCAGTGGCAGGGGATATAGTTCCAAGCACCCAAATTACTAACAGTATGCAACCCAGAAAATTCATTCCAACTCAGTATCTCCCACCATCCCCAACTCACCTTGTACCTGGTACCCTAGGGTTGTGATGAGAGAAAACAAACACTATTACTACATTTACTACTTTCTGTAAGTATGTAAGGTTAAAGGAATATTACCAATACCAAACTTATATAACACTTTTATACCAGTCAAGCCTTACCATGTCCAGTTCAGGGACCCATAGCTAGAAAAAAAACTTTTAAGCCCACAAGATAATGAAATTATTTAGCATAAAATAAGATCTATGACATAAAGTTAACCAATGCTATTTAGCCTGCAGACTAAAAAGGAAATGACTTAAAGCTCTAATAGGAGAAATTTAGGTTAACATAAACCTCAAAATACAGGAAGATCAAACACACTGCTCTTCCCAATCTACTGTTGCAGTTATAAAAATAGGTGAGAGGATCTCTGAAGACCCTGCCTTTGAAATCTCTGAACCTGATAGCTAGCTCTCTATGATCCATATACATTTTAGGGTGCCTTACCTATTTAACTATTTCTTTTCAAGAGAATCATCTAAACAAGTAGTTTCCAAATACCAGTATGCAGATCAGTTGCTTCAGAAATTACTCTGGGAATGCCTTGAAATTCCTGGGGTCTACCCCAGATCTTCTAAATCACACTTTCCAGGGGAGAGTCAGAAATCTGTATTTTTAAAAAGACTTGCGGTGATTCTGATAGGCGGGCAGATTTGAGAACCACTGACCCAAACATTTTCTTAAATGCATGCTAAATACTGCTGTCAAACGTTTAAAAGTAAAACTTCCCTTTAATATGGAAATTTAAAATTTGTATGAATCAGTTCTGGAAGTTATAGCCTTTCCCAGCAGCTTAATTTTAACAGCCCCCTATGTGTGCCAAAGCCTGGACTTAGGAATGGAACTTGCTACTTAGACAAAAGTAGACTGTCTCTGCTTACCACCAGTAATAGCCTCCTGGTCCTTATCCTTCTTTAATGGTCCTGGGGGTGGAGGTGGAGGAGGCATCAACTTGCAATCAATGTCTTCACAATCAGCATCATAGTCATCATCATCATATTCTACTAAAAACAAGGTGATCTCAATATCCAGAATGTCAGAAAATAACCCTGAACTCCCTTGTCACTCAAGATTTTAAAGTACCACATAAAGCACTATGCAAATTCCTTAAAAACACACAGAAGATGCAGCTTCTGCCTTCAGAAAGAGATGATGTGATATCACCAAATGCTGTAACACTACATACTAGGTGTACCAGTTAATGCGGATTTTTTTCAATAGATGGAGTTACACATATGTTGATATATATGCAATAAATGTATGCTGCTATTCTGTTGTATTGACAGCAAGCTTCAAAACTTCATATGTCAAATTTGCTGAAGGTGTTAACATCATAGATACCTTTACGCTTAAAAATGTCGAATTTCATGCCAAAAAAAGAGCATTTGCGGGAAGTTTTAATTCATTACTTTATTTTGAAGAAAAAGTTATTGTATACTTCGGGAAGCTTATGGTGAACATGTTCCATCTCAAGATACTTGTGAATGCTGGTTTAAACGCTTTAAAAGTGATGATTTCGATGTGAAAGACAAAGAACGTCCAGGTCAACCGAAAAAATTTGAAGACCAACAATTACAAGCATTATTGGATGAAGATTCATGTCAAACTCAAAAACAACTTGCAGAAAGATTAAACGTTGCTCAGCGAACAATTTCCAATCCATTTACAAGCAATAGGAAAGATTTTAAAGGAAGGAAAATGGGTGCCCCAACAACTGAACGAAAGACAAATAGAAAACTGTAAAGTCATCAGTAAAATGTTGCTTCAATGGCACACAAGAAAGTCTTTTTTGCATAGAATTGTGACTGGCAATGAAAAGTGGATTTATTTTGAGAATCCCAAATGCACAAAATCATGGGTTGATCCAGGTCAACCATCAACATCGATTGCAAGGCCAAATCACTTTGGAAAGAAGACAATGCTCTGCGTTT